>NW_019384388.1:812988-972066 GCF_000671375.1 Centruroides sculpturatus | reverse complement strand
ACAACCCCAGTCCCCAATTGATTCGGAAAATCTACGCTCTACTGTACTTGTATATTGGGCCACAAGTATATATTATATATACTTGTGGCCCAAAACTCCTTGACTTTTTCTAATCTGACCCATAGAAACAAAAAGGTTGGACACCCCTGGTCTACATAATAACCTGAAAAAGCATTAAGCAGTTTAGGGTAAGTTTGGATAGCAATTTGAGTTTTGGTTTTAATTTATATATAGGCTGTCCGAGAAGTTACTTTGCAGTGAGAAGTTTGTAATGATATTAAAGTTAAACATATGGCACTGCATAAGTTCACGAGACCCATAAGTCATTTGTCCTGCATTTTTCACTTTGCAGTAGATGTTGTTACCACTCACTCACAAACATTTTGGTTTTTGGACTACAGTTTTTGGAATACTTCTTTGCAGATTACACAATCTTCCATGGAATCTGGTCCACTAGGTCTGACCTCACTCTCCCAGATTTTTGGACCTCCTTGGGACATTTCCAGCATTTGCTGTATGAGAAATTGCAATATCATATGTAAAACTTTACTTAAACCTTTCCTAATGCATTAACTTTTTGGACCCCCTATATCAGGAGTGGCAAACCTTCTTGAGCCCACATGCCATATAGTAAGCATACTTAGCTTTAAAGTTGTTTATGCATGCCCAAGTTTTAGACTTCAAATAACTATATTTAAATAAAGTAAATGAATATACTTTAATTAGAATAAATGTAAAAAAGCTGTTTGAAAAAAGAAGAATTAAGTGATAAATCGAAAGGATGATTGAAAAAGACAGATGATAAATCAAAATATGATACATTACTTGTCAGATGATTTCTCCGTACGCACCACCAATTTGCCACCCCTACCCTATATGAATATTCTTGAAACTTTCATAGGAAACCATTCCTGTAAGGTTCTAATCATCATTCAAAATTTCCTATATTATTAGTATATGCATTACACATTGCATACCATTATCTAGCCATAACAAAATAGTGTTCATGTACAGCATTCTTGCTTTTTTTCCAGGTAATTCCAAGTGCTTGACTAATATTCAAATATAATTTTTTGTCACAGTTTACGACAGTGTTACAAATTATTTTAAATTTTAATATTTGTGAATTTTAAGTATTTTATTGGCATATAATCATAAAATCAGCTAATAAACATAAAAGTTTTCTATGATTTTAGAGTTAATGGTAATCCTATAAATTACAAAATTTATAAAATTGAGCCATTTAATGATCTTATTACAAAATATTAGAAAGTAAAATTAAAAAACTAATCATATGGCTTATTGTATTTTTAAAAGATTAAATTTGGTACATATTTTTGATAGATTAATTAGAAAACTTTCTATAACTAACACTTAACAGGCAAAGAAATAATTAATTTTGGTAGTCTATGCTATATTCATTAAAATAGTATCCAAAATTCTTAATTACATTTTAATGTGATTAACTCAAAAAGTATTAATATACAGGAAATGGTAGCATTCTTTTTGAAGTATTAATATAATTTGAAAAGAATGCTACCATTTTAAATTACTAATTACAGTAGAACCCCTCTAATCCGTCACCTTTGGGACTTGGGGTATGGTCGGAACGCAAAAAAGGTCGGATTATCAGAAAAAAGTAAAATAAACAATCTTCCCCTTTGTCCAGTCTTTGTAGCAGTCTTTGTCCAGTCTTTGTAGTCCTTAGTCAAGTTTTCATTAAATAAAAACTAATTTTTTTATTTAATGAAAGAGTAACGTGATTACGTTTCACTCCTGACATGTTGAAAACACACACAAAACTGTACATGTACACACAATGTAAAACATATACTGTAACGAACACAGAAAAACGCCACGAACGGTGAGTCACCGACGAGTCGGGACAAGTTTCTCGACTGCGACCACGGTCGGATTAACCGGAGTGACGGACTAGCCGAGGGCGGACTAGAGGGGTTCTACTGTATATTATCATCTGAGAAGTATGCAATGTACAGTCATACAATACATCAATCAGTAGAGTAACTGTTCAAGTTTTATCTGCCATCTTCATACAAATGTTTTTGTCTACTGCCTCTAAGAAATGTTGTAAACAAAAACAACTCCACAACAGAGAAGGCATTTTGTGTTCTGTAGTTTGCGAAGTTGGAATCAGTCTTTGTGCAATATGAGTTCCTCAACCATTTTTAAAGAGATTCTTCGTGTAAAACAAACATTCTTTTTGCACAGTGATGACTGATATTGACTTTGCAAACTGCAGAATACAAAATGCCTTTTCTATTGTGAAATTGCCATTTTTGTTTTTGATTCTTCCTAGTTTTTGTTTAATTACGGCACTGCAACACTTGGGCGATCTGCCTAGGGTGGTGCTTTCCAGGAGGTCTTTTTAAAGAAAACTGGCCCCTATTCGGGCATTACAAATGTGGAGAAAACCCAGAAAACTCCATATGGTCAGCCCATCCTGGCAAGGTGCAAATGTTTGACCAAACTACCAGTGTTCAGGGAATTGAACTGCTTGGCCACTGTGGGTCTGAACATCTAACATCCACATTGAATGTGGATGTTAGATGAAACTCAAACAGTTATTCTATGAATTGATGTAAAAATCATACTTTTTGGGTAATTATGTTAGTTATTACATTAACATAAAATGTATAGTATTCTTTTTAGAAGACCCTATGTTTATTTTTCAAAATGAAATTCTTATCATTATCATTATAATTAACACATGAAGATAGTATTTCAAAAAATAAATATTTCAATTTTATGTTAATTAATTGATGGCTTTTTTACAATTAATAGTATTTTCAGTGAGTTCTTTAATTGTCTTCGTAAAAGACAATTTTACTGCTTCTATATTTTACACATAATCCTAATATTACAGTAGACCCCCTATAACACAGGTTTCTATAATTACGATTCCTATAAGACGACGTAAAAATTGCGACGGTATCCGTACAAACCTGGTAAAAAAGACTTCTATAATTCGGTAAAACGTAATCGGGCAGCCGAACTACTTTCCGTAAGAAATCGATTCATAAACAACGGAACGTATCTACCGTGTTATAGAGGGACAACTGTATTAAAAATTTAGACGTGATATGAGTATAATTAGGTAAATTAAAATTTAACATAGCTTTGTGAATAGTAGTAGTAATTAGACACATACTGATCACAAACTTAATTTCAGATGTCAATTAAATTAAAATTGCAAATAACAACTTGTTGAATAAAATTATTTCAGATCACAAAATTAATTTTTCAATGAATTTCCTAAATAAATTTGAGTGGCACTAATCACAAAATTAATTTTTCTAATCACAAAAGTAATTTTTACTCAAAGGAAATAATCCGAATGTTAAGAATATTCAAGTCAATTTTTAAAATATGAAAGTATTAAATGTTTTAATATCGAATAAAATTAAAACACAATAATTGTATGAAATAATATAACACCAAAACGAATTTTTTTTATTTTTACACGAATAGATCAAATAAGTTTTATTTAAGTTTTTCCAGTTTTTTCATTCACTTTATCTAAAACATGACATTACTCATGGTCTAATTTCTGATATTTTATAAATTAAGATTTCAAATAATCTGTCGAATAATAGTTTTATTATCAATACTAGAATNATATATAATTATAATAAAGTTACAATAAATTAAGTTAATATATAATTATATATACAGTACCTAATTTATATATAATTATATGTACAGTACCTAATTTATATATAATACTGTACAGATGATAGCAAACTCAATTTAGCCGCTCCGTAGCGTGGCGCAGGGCGGAGGAAAGTAGTTCGGCTGCTCATCCACTATTGGTCCAGATTCTATCAATCTTGTCGCGAAACGAGTCGGTGACGACGTTTTAGGAGCTCCTTTATACGAATGTTGCTACAATTTTTTCGCTACGTTATAGGAATGCATGTTATAGGGGGGTCAACTGTACTTTATTTATTAAAATATACATGAAGTTATATGATTTCTTTTTAGTGAAATTATTATCTATTGAAGTTACTGTCTTGTTCTTTTCTAGGAAATTTGAGAGTCAGAATATGAAATTTTAGTTCCATTTTGAAGAAATTTAGATCTCTAATGAGATTATTCAGTTCTGAATAGGATGTGAAATTCTATCATATCTTGAAATAGCTGAATTTTATTTGACAATTAAATTTAAATGCAGAAAACAAAACCTTTTAAAAATCCAACAGCAATTTAATGCATATGTTTTCTATTATTTTCAATCACTTTCCTTGGGCAAATACTTCAGAACAGGGAATGAAATGAAAAACAATGTTAAAAATTTAAAATTCCATTTTACAGAACAGTGTTCTGTAAACAGTTTGCAGCAAATCTGCAACCTGGAATTTTAAATTTTTATACTCTGTTTCATTTCTTCTTTTGATGTATTTACCCAAGGAAAGTCATTGAAAACATTTGTATACATTAAATTGCTGCTGTATTTTGAAAGGCTTTGTTTTTGTGTTGTATATATCCAGTCAGTTCCTCTTTTACATTTCTGAATTGCTAGAAAATATAAAAATTGATGTGAAAAATTAGATATATCATCATCATTAACAAGTGTATCTCATTTTCACTTTAATTAAATTTTGTTTTTAATTATTAAATATTCCATTCAGTCAATGATAAGTGAAAAAAGTATTGATTGTTTTTTGATTTTGATCTAATCTTCATGCTATAAAAGTCTTTTGTAACTTTAATAATCAAATGTTACAGCTGGATTCTTATTGGGCTACAATATGGCTAATTAATTAAACAGATATCAAGCAATTCAGATTTTAAGTAGACTATTTGCATTGTATTCATGTTATGCAGTGATGCAAGGGGTAGCAGTGCATCACTGCATAATGTGAATACAATGCAAATAGTTGAATTTGCAGACAATTTAAGTTAAAATGATATTTTCTATTAAACTGGATAATTTGCTTGTTATGTAGTGAAGTATTTACTTGTCATATTTGATAGTGAGTTCCAGATTTCCACTCGATATTTTGGATTACACTAAAAGGAAATACAGGTAACACCCTATAACATGGGAGTTACGTTCCAAAAAATTGCCATGTTATGCGAATCCGTGTTATACGAAACAAAGAACTAGTGCGAAAAGAGGGGTTAGGTTCCAAAAATTAAGACATGCTATTAAATCTTTATTTAAATTGGATTTATTATTCATTTTTTTCATAGGTAAAATACTTATTTATTATTTAAGTAAATATTTTACCAGAGGATTATTTATCCTATATGATGATCTCAGCATGAGCATCATCAACTGGTAACAGTTTTTGGGTGCGTTTGTTAATAGCAGTCGCTCTGCAACAGGAGTGTGCTGCTGTTTGTAGGCATTTAGGAACGACAGTGAAAGAAAGATGGCAGCGCCCGCACTATTGATAGTATTGTGATGGAGGAATCTATAATTCTAAAATGAGCTTTTAGAGGCAAAAGAAGGGTCCCAATTGTAAAATTTAATCATTAAATGGATTATTTGTTGAAAGAGCATTCAAAGTAGCCACGGAAACAATTAGAATGCTTGCATGGAGGTATAAAAGAATGTACCCTTTATTACATTTCATGTTGTATGAGGATTTTACCCAATTCCCAAACCGTGTTAGAGTGAACCCGTGCTATAAAAGCACCGTGTTATACGAGGATGTTCCCAATTCTCGAACTGTGTTAGAGTGAATTTGTGCTATAGAAGTGCCATGTTATACGGGGGTTACCTGTAGTACATACTTTTTCATGTGTTACAACATTATAATTGACAATGTTCTATTTTCATTAAGGGCTGAAATTATAATAGCCCTCTTTGATAGAAGGGTTGGAGAAGGTGGAAATTTGCTCTATTGTTTAGTGCATGCTGGTGTAGTATAGATTGGAAAAAGATCTACAGTAATTGCCCTATTAATTGTTGAAATAATAACTATGATGAACTTTTGTTACCACCTTGTACAGTACATAAAGTATCTCAGTTAAGGGAATTGAGCCACTTTCATTTGCAATTTTATATTTGTTCAAGCATAATCATCAAACAGGTAAAAGTAATCAAACAGTGGATTATTCCATTCTTGTATTAGAATTTATCAAGAATTTTAATTTGTATTTTATTCATAATTAACTCAAAATACAGCTAAGTTCAGTAACAAAATACAATTTAATAACCAACTAATGTTTTCAATCTTGGTTAAAAATCATCTTCAGATTCTAAAGATAGAACAGAAAACAACTTTGAAAATACAAATGATTTGAATCATATTACATATCATATTCAAGATGATTTGAATCATATTACATATCATATTCACAAGGGTTTATAAAATGATTCAAATTGTTTGATCATTAGTATTTCTGGAATTTGTTTTCTGCTCTGTTGTACTTATACTTGGTTTGTCCAATAAGTATCAGGACTGAAGTCATAAAAAAAATAATTGAAGATATATGTACAGTGAGCTAATAATCTTCAAAATATGATCCTCCTGCATCAATACACTGCTGCCAATGCTTTTTCCAGTCTTCATATGCCTCCTGAAAGGTGGCAACGGCAAGGCTGTTCAGGCACCCCGTCGAAGCTGCTTGGACTGTTTCAATCATCCTGAAACGATGTCCTTTCAGGATCCTTTGATATGAGGAAGCAAAAAGAAGTCAGGGAGCCACATCTGGACTGTAGGATGGTTGGAACAGTGTTGACAAGTTGTGTTTGGCCAGTGCCTCCCTCACAATTAGAGACGTATGACTGGCACATTGTCATGATGGAGCATCCAGGTATCAGCAATCTCCTTTTGGATGTGATGGACCATAATCCTCAAAAGTTTTCTCATTTTGGCCACATTTTCATTGGTTCGGATCACTGTCGGACATCCAGTGCATTGTTCATCTTTGGCGTCTGCTGGCCATCTTTGAATTTTTTATGCTAATCAAAAACACGTTCTGGACATGGCTTCATCCTTGTAAGCCTCACGGATTATATCGAAAGTCTCAGTAGTGGATTTGTTCAATTTAACACAAAATTTGATGGAAAAATGCTGCTTGATGCTCTTGCTGCATCTTGACTCTTTACATGAGCACTAAACACACTTTCACTTCAGTCATGATCTATACTCTCCAAGGGCTTGGAGACAACTGAGCCAGGTCTTGTAGCTTATGTGACATCCCCCATCACCGATCCCGCACATAGAAACAGTCCTCCATCCCTTCCCACTGGTGGGAAAAAATCACTCTCAATACTTATTGGACAAACCCTGTTTGATGTACAGTACAGTACTTTAAAATGTAAACTTGAAGATATCTTATAAAATAAACTGAAAATATTCATTTTTAATTAAATGTATGTTGAAATTGTAAAGGTATTTAGCTACTTTTCTGGAAAAGGAATGCTATTCTAATATTAGCGAGGTTGAGGCCGAAGTTTTAAACGCGAAAACGTGTACATTGGACATTCAGTGTCACTTTCCTGTAAGCCTAGAAGTTTGACGATAGTGTTTGGATAGTCAGTGGAATCATGCTCGGTATTCCAAATACCATTGTCAAACTTCTAGGCTTACAGGAAAGTGACGCTGAACGTCCGACATACAGTTTTTGCATTTAAAACTCTGGCCTCAACTTCGCTATTGTATATTATAAAATACTTTTTATCTTAACTATATAATGATGTATATCACATAATAGGTTGATATAGGAATTTTTGGCTCTATTTTTAATTACTGTATTAAACATTTTCTGTTTTTGATATAAAGAAATTGATACATCTACTTAAAATGTTGATTTTTTTACTTAATTAAAATTCTAATAATTACAAAATAAGTATTATATTTTAACTGATTAATTATAATTTATTTGCCTAATTAAATACTAATTACATTCATTAAATAATAAGAGGTACTTATCTTAATTAATGTAATTTTTATATTATACAGGTACACAATTTCCTCAGATAGAAGAGGCCAATCCAAGAGACAAAATGTTGAAAAATCCTGACTTTGATGACAGAATGAATAGAAAAAGAGAGAACTTTTCTGTAAGATTTACTTTTGATATTTCTAATCTTTTCGCTATCAAATAACATGAATATAATATAAATAATATATTTGTGATTTAATGTACAGTAAACTTTTCTTAATTCAAAATTTGATTATTGAAAAATTTCTAATATTTTGAAGATTGTATTGTTGGTTTTCTTATATGGCAGTGTTAGTTCAAATTTTTAATACAGTAGAGTCTCGAAAACTTGGCCTAATGTGGACCGAAGGGTAGCCGAGTTTGTGAAAATGTCGGGTTATCGGGAATGGGGTTAAAAAAAATAAGTATGCGTGTTTCCTCAGAAAATATTGTACCGTACTTGTATGTATTGTTTGTTTGAGAATACAACAGAGAATAAACTGCTCAAATACCCTTAAACAAAGGAAAAGTACGTCCTTTATGAAGGCATAGAGCCTTTACTACATGAAAATGAAAATTAATGAATACACTGTGTACAGTAATTTATCTGATAAGACAGACCTCAGAAAAATACTTTATGAGGCATAAAGCTGTCTATAATGAAAATTAATTAACTAAGGATTTTTACGCCCTGCCAGGGTGTGGCCGAGTTATCCGGAGTGCCGGGTTATCGAGAGCCGAGTTTTCGAGGTTCTACTGTATTAATTTATCCCGTGTTGAGATTTTTCTCCATTGCGTGTCGCTTCGCGTTGAATTTTCGTCGATGTTAAGCTTAACGAAGACTATTGTATCGTTAAAAATTATTTTTTTATTTTGTACAAACAAAATAAATATACAGTAGAACCTCGAAAACTCGGCCTAATGTGGACCGAAGGGTGGCCGAGTTTGTGAAAATGCCGGGTTATCGGGAATGGGGTTAAAAAAAATAAGTACGAGTGTTTCCTCAGAAAATACTGTACTGTACTTGTATGTATTGTTTACTTGAGAATATAACAGAGAATAAACTGCCCAAATACCCTTAAACAAAGGAAAAGTACGTCCTTTATGAAGGCATAGAGCCTTTACTACATGAAAATGAAAATTAATGAATACACTGTGTACAGTAATTTACCTGATAAGACAGACCTCAGAAAAATACTTTATGAGAGCTTTTATACTTTTATAAAGCTGTCTATAATGAAAATTAATTAACTAAGGATTTTTTTGCCCTGCCAGGGTGTGGCCGAGTTATCCAGTGCCGAGTTTTCAGGACTCTACTGTAATTGATTTGGATAAATTAAACAAAAATAAATTAAATTTGTCTTGAAAATAATATTGCTTTCACAAATATGAAAACATTGCTTTACTTGTAAGTTAAATATTCTTTATATCCATGCTATGCTCTTATTTATAATCTCTATAGCTGATTTTTCTAGAAGTGACAACTACCTTTCTAAATTTTCATTTCTTTGATTTAGTAAAGCTGATAATTAAGTTTACTATATTTAAAGTAGATGTGTTTATGTTAAGTAATGTTAAAATACTGATGGTCCTCAACTATATTAAAGTTCTACTCCGGGACTCCCATTGTAATTTGAACGAAAAAGTAATTGTGATAATGGTGCATGATTCCCAAGGCCATTCATAATTCTAATCTCATCACATAAATATGTATGTTGTAATCAGTTGGTGTGTACATGCTGTTATATAATACAATATCATCATTTAGGTGTACTGCATTTCCAACCAACATTTAATATTTTAAATAACTAAATATAGCATTTTATTAACATAGGGATTTGTGGAAATAAACAGGTAGATAACATTATTATGCCTTTGTGACCTATATCTTAATTTAATATTTATCTTGTATACTAGTACTTTATCAATTAACAGGACTTATTATACTGGATTTACGGATGCAGAATTTTAGTCTTACAGATCAGAAATAATATTTTTATTTTTTGTTATTTCTTCGGCTGAATTTTCCATTCTCTGCTTTCTCCAATTTTCCAGAAATTTGGCTATAGACTATATTTCTGCATCCATAAATCCAGTATAAGAAGTCCTGTTAATTGATAAAGTACTAGTATACAAGATAAATATTAAAAGATAGATAACATATTCAAAGCCACCAGAAAGCATACTGAAGGAGTATCAATCATTGTGAGGAATTTATAATTAATTTTTAATTTCAACTAGAATTCTTTAAAAATTAGAAGTTCAGACTATTTACAAAAATATTTAATTTTCGAGTCTATCACTTAATCCTTTTTTACACAACCACAGAAGTACCCGTTACATTAGCTCACCCTACTATCAAGTTTTTATCCAATTTGTATCAGGTTCTAGCCCTCTAGTGGTGGATACGAGTTATCTTTTCATTTGCATATAGTTACAATTTTCATGATGTTATTAATGGTTGTCTCTTTAATCTGATGTATTCTTTCAGTAGACTATCTTACAGCATCATGTTAATGAATTCTTTTATTACATTTTTTACATATGCATTTTGAACTGGTTTCATATTTCCAGTTCCTCTTCAGTGCTCTATAAATTACAATTATAGATATTAAGTTGACAAAAATTTATACAGATTAAAAATTAAGAAAGTATTTAGATGTTAAGTAACACAACATAAACAAATTACTAGTACCTTTAAGGATTTTACACATTTCTTTTTATCCTCAGTTGGATTGTTATGAATTGCAGTATGACTTAACAATTGCTATAATCAATAATAACATAATCATAAAAATCATAAAATTTAGTGACACACAAGTAGTTTAAAAAACTATATAAAGTTTTCAAAAAAATCATACGTACAGGTTTTTTCTTTGAAACATATTCTACTAAAACACCAGTACTGGGCGTAAAATGTAATATGATGAAAATATTGCTATAAATGACAAACAATGATACAAACTAAGTGATAAAAATTTTTAAAAAAGGAAGGAAGTTTTTTTCTTTTACAACAAATATACATACAAACTTTTTTTTCTTTGTTTTTTCAAAGAGACAACCATTAACAAACGAATATACAGCTATAACCAGTAAATTTAATTTTCATGATGTTTTTGTCAATGTCATGAGTCAATATTTTTGTAAATAGTCTGAACTTCTAATTTTTGAAGAATTATTATTAGAAGAAAATATCCTGAGTTCATCATGAAAATTGTAATTTTTAATTGTTTAAATTTATTCTTGTTTTACTTTAACCTTATTATAAAATTGAAATTCACATAGTAACTTCAATTGTTTTGTTTTTGTGGCACTTACACACAGATTATTGTTATATATTGCGTACTTATTGTCAATTACAATATTGCATTTAACATTTGACTGTTGTATGAACAATGCTACTTTTTCAAAAATGAAAGTACTGTAATTTCTATACAGTTGGTGTTTAAAATGTATTTAGATACAAAACAAAAAAAGATATTCAAATATAAACAACAACAACATTGCAACAACTATGCATTTCCTAAATAAAAATATATTATATATATATATATGTATGTGTGTGCGCGCGCGCGTGCTGGCATATAAGACACATCATATTTTCAGAAAGTATTTTTCAGGAGGGAACAGTATGTCTTATATGCCAACAAATACAGTAAACAAATGATTTACTTTTTCTCACTAACTGTAGAATTGATCACATATAACACCTTATTTTGCCAAGGAAAGTGTTTGTATAATTATCACAAACGTTTTCAGCTAGTTCTACAAGCCATCTTCAAGCATTAAATTACATTCTGTCATTAGAATATAACATTCTAAGGAAATTTTGAATAGAACAAATTTAAATATGAATAAAAGAATACAAAACAACTTTGAAAAGATGAATGTTACACAAAACTAAACTTAAATTAATAATAAACATATAATCACATTAGTAATGGCCTCCCCTTGTACAGTACATCATACTTTTCCTTTAACAATAGTCATCCAGTCATCTATCTAACATCTTTCATGGGAAAATTTTTGAATTCAAATAACATGACTTCTGGTTTGTGTCAGAAATTAGTTAATAGGGCCTTCTGCCCTTAAGGTTTCCATATCTCCTCTTGTCTTTCATCTATCTAACTCCATTCTCAAGATTAAGGAAAGACAGATGGATGGACAACAGTGGGAATTTATACATCTACAATCTTTTCAAATTGCAGCCCAATTATAATATTTAAATATACAATGAGAAGCCAAATATGAAAAATGTATAGAAAGGTTACTACTACTATGACCCAAGAGCAATCTACAAATTGGCATGTTTTAGTTTTCTCTCCATGATGTATTTCCATGCTGATGGTAACCATTCAGTGTCAAAAGTATTCAGACAACTGTCTATTACTCTGCTTCTGTGCATTTTTAATTTTTTCATTCTCATCGCTGATGATGGTGAATGCACCAGTTTTATGTCATCATCCTCCTCCCATTTTACAATTGATCCTTTCACCTGTACCATGGTGGACAACACTGTCCTTTATTGATGTACAGTAGAGAATAATTTATCCAAAAGCCAATCAACCGAAATGTTGTTTAACCGAAAGCGTTCCAGTCGGATTGTGTGGTGCTGAATCAAACATTTTTGATATTAGATTAACTTTCAAAATATAATTTTTTTTGTTTTTATATTTTTCAATATATTTATTTTGTTTGTATAAAATAAAGAAATAATTTTTAACGATACAATAGCCACGATTATTATTTTTAAAAATTTACGTTAGGCTTAACATTGACGAAATTTCAACACGAAGCGACACGCAACAAAGAAAAATTTCAACGTGGGATAGGTTAATATATTTTTTTGTACGTAATTGGTTATCCGAAAAGTAAGTTATCCAAACAACCCCAGTCCACAATTGATTTGGATAGATGACGCTCTACTGTATTTATTTTCTTTAAAGTATACTTCCAGATTTCTTTTTGTGACTTTGATGTATTTTTCTTGACTGTTTATTTTCATACGGAATTCTATAGACTCCTGTTTGTGTTCTTTTTTTGTTTTTTCTTTGTCATTCTAAAGGACACTCTTGAATATCAGTTCTGATTCTTTACGATTTGCAATCTCATTTATGCTGATCTTTAAGTTTTTATTATATGTGAACTTAGATATCTTATTATTTCTTGTTTTCATTCCTCCTTTGTCTTTCTTAAACTTTTTGATGAGATCTTTGACAAATTTCTTTTTCAATAATTAAAAAACAATGGGATCAGTATATTTAATAACCACTAAAAATAAAAATTATTTTCAGTTAAAAACAAGTAAAAAATACTTAATCTACTTTCGATTTTGAGGACAATTCAAGTCAAAAAGACAAAACAAATGACGAGAAACAAATTAAACTTTCGTTATTACCAACGCTTTTATTCTGTAAATGATATACTCTACTATAGAATTTCGCCTCTCTAGTGACCTCATCAGTAGATACATCAAGTTACTAATCATTGTTCTTGTTTTATATCCAGCAACTTTTCCCAGCATGCATTAACGTTCATCCCGGTATTTAAATTAATTACATTTGCATACGCGGTGATGCAAAAATGTTCAACAATTCTTCTTTCAATACAATTTTCTATTTTATATAATATTTTAGTTTTTATTTTTAGTTTAGTTTTATTTTATTTAGTATATATTTTAGTTATATTTTTATTTAGAATTTCTTTTTGTATCTCAATGTTACAGCAATATTTTTAATTCTGTTAAGCTCTTATTCTGTCATTATTGATAGTACAATATAGAAAATCTCTTCTGGTCAGTAGTTGAAAAGCCAAAAGTTTATACCTGTGCAGGTGTAGATCACTGGAGTA
Organism: Centruroides sculpturatus; assembly: GCF_000671375.1. Classification (NCBI taxonomy): domain Eukaryota; kingdom Metazoa; phylum Arthropoda; class Arachnida; order Scorpiones; family Buthidae; genus Centruroides; species Centruroides sculpturatus. Next base: position 958,317 of record NW_019384388.1, on the reverse strand, counting down.
TGACGAGATATATAGTGGATCATGTGTTGATTTAAGTAAACTTTTGTGTATAAACTTCCATTCTTAAATATGATGTCAATTTCCAAGAAATGTATGCGTGTTGTATTGATACTTTCTTCCTCCAATTTGACTCAAACCATCATTGTTAGCATTAAGTGTGTTCAAAAATTGTTGCATCCTGCTGTTACTTCTCCAAATTACAAACACATCATCAACATATCTTTTGTACAAAACTATATCATTCGTGACAAAAGTAAGGATATTTTTTTCTAAGTTACGTAAGATCAATTTACACAATATGCTTGTAACTGGGGACATAAAATGATAAAGAAAAATCAAGAAAAGAAATACAAGGAGGAGTCTATAGAATTCTGTATTTAAAAAAAAAAGTTAGGAATTGTTAGGATCTTAGTGTGTAAAGATCTCTAATTGTAAAAATTGCTGTTAAACCAATTTTTTGTTAGATATTAAATGGTTTGGACTGGACACCAGTCACATCCTGCCTGTCTAACTGACCTGAACAAAAGACATCCCCAAATCTCGCGCCCACACCTAAGTGTAACCTGATCAGTTCCAGATTGTTTCCTGGTCATTAGGTTTTTCACATGTGCAGAAATGACTGACCCAACAGGAATCAAGAAAGAATAATAAATCATAGTCACAAAAAGAAATCTTGAAGTAGAACATAAATACAACATCAAAAAACAGATAGTTTTGTGGTGTTGTCCACTGAGGCATTGGTGGAAGGCTCAATTGTAAATTGGAAGGATGCAAACTACATAAAACTGATGCATTCCCCATCATCAGTGATGAGCATGAAAAAATTAGAAATGTACAGAAGCAGGGTAATAGACAGTTGTGTGAACACTAGGGACGCTGAATGGTTACCATCAGCATGGAAATACATCATGGAGAGAAAACTAATAGATGCCAATTTGTAGATTGCCCTTGGGTCATAGCAGTAGTAATCTTTCTATACATTTTTCATATTTTGCTTCTCATTTTATATTTACACATTGTAATTAAATTATATGTTTCATTTTTTATTATTAATTTGAGTTTGGTTTTGTGTAATGTTCATCTTTTTAAAGTTGTTTTGTGTTTTTTTTTTTATTCATATTTAAATTTGTGTGGGTGATTGGTTAACGAACATAATCCATTCCAAGACTTTGTTTGCTATCCGAATTGTTCATTAACCAATTATCGATTTACCATAGGTTTTTATGGGAATTTGATTAATTTATTCTGGAGAACCCAAAAAATAAAAAAAATATATATACTTTCTTACTACATTTATTTATATGTAATAATAAAAATACATATACACAGTCTTGCATTTTTATTAGTCATGTCTTTTCCATTTGTGGGGTTTAAAGAATCTGTCTAATGTCAATTGCTTTTCTCTCTTCTTTAGGATATTTCAGAAGTAATTAATAGCATTATAATTTGTAATTATAGAGATCTCTAAGCCTATTAACCTCAACCTAGTCTGGATGCCATTCTAAGACCATTTGTCTGACGTCCTCCCACTTCTTCGAAAAAATGTTTAATAGCAGATATCAACATTAATTCTCTTTTTCAAAAGAAAACATATTTCACCGAGTTTCTTGGCGTTCTTCTGTCATCATTTCAGGTTCTATTATGAGCTCTTCAATGTTCTTTATTTCTCAGATGTGATATTTGTTACTCCTTTAGATGCTTGAATCTTTTCGATTATACTGTATTTTTCTTAGATAAGATTGAACTGCGGTTTACTGTAGACCTGTTCAAGTCATGCTGCCCAGCAACATCTGATATCTTCTGCCCACTCTACCTTTGCTATTATACTCTCATCTTTCAAAAATAAAAACTGATGCAAAACTTAACGAGTGCCTGCCCGACAGTCTCGCGAATACTATAAAAGAATTGTTTCTGTCAGAAAAATAAAATGCTGAAATTACAAGGAGGAGTATCAAAGTTCAGAGGAATACTATCCGATCAGTATATACTGGGTTGAGCGTCGATGTCGATGTATCCTGCACTCTGAAAAGTTTTGAATTGTTGCCTGAAGACAAGAGAAGACCAATTGGTATTCGTTATTTTACGTTGCTTCTTCTTGTGTTTGTTCTGTGAGGTGTTCATTGTCCGATTTGTTCATTAATCAATCACCCACTGTATTTGAAATTCTGTTAGAATGCTATATTTTAAGGACAGAATGTAATTTAACTCTTGAAGATGTCCTGTAGAGCAAACTGAAAACGTTTTCCTTGGCAAAATAGTGTTGTATGTGATTTACATTACTGTTGAGGGTGTGTGGTTGTAGAATTGATGATTGTAAAGTTTTATTAATGCATTTATGCATTTTTCTAATAATGTAAATGTTTCAAATTTCTTTTGGGAATTTGAATTGTTTTATTTCTATAGTGTGAAACACTTATATATAAAATTTTTATATTACAAAAAGATTTTGCAACAGCAAAGCTTATTTAACTATACAATTATATGCTGTTAAATGACACTGTTTTAAATCACTGTAATTATGTTAATTATTATCTCAGAAATATGTGACAAACACCAATCAATAGAGTAACTGTCCATGTTTCATCTCCCATCTGCATTTAAATGTCTCGTCTACTGACTCTACAAAGCACCATAAATGAAAATAGCAACTCCACAACAGAGAAGACATTTTGTATTATACAAGCCAGAATCATTCATTATTTGTAACACAAGTAATTTGTATGGACTGTAGAATTGTGGCTGCCATGGGAGGAGTGACAACAGAGGAAGAATTTGAGTATCAGTCAGATGTGTGCCGTATGATGCGAGGTACACAAATTGAAAAATTGCAATATGCAAATGTGAAACTTGAACAGTTTTCCAATATTTTAATATACATTCTAATGTAGAATTTTGTCGGATGGCAATTTTACAAAAATTAATTTGAAGATGTAGTCTGTCTGCGTGAAATTGGTAACCACCATTTATTCACTTTTTGTGTTCCAGAATACAAACATTTGACAACCTGATTTTTCTTTTTAGGCTGCTTGGCCGTCAACTTTAAAAATATTCCTTTAAAAAACACAGAAAAATGTCCAATTAAACTTACAAAGTTAAAATTGGAACTGGTGGATCTTACAGACATCATTTTTCTTTCCATCCTTACCACTCAGGGATTTTCAGGCTTTATATCTACTGAGGAAAATCCCCGAGTGGTAAGGATGTAAAGAAAAATGAAGATGGCTGTAAGATCCACCAGTTCCAATTTTAACTTTGTAAGTTTAATTGGATATTTTTCTGTGTTTTTTAAAGGAATGTTTTTAAACTTGACGGCCAAGCAGCCTAAAAAGAAAGGTCAGGTTGTCAATTGTTTATGGTAGTCTGTCTGAAATTGGTAACCATGTCTTCAAATTAATTTTCATACATTATAATGTTCTCAGGTAGTAATTAACATAATTAAAATAATGTAAAATGGTACAGGGTCTTCCAAAAAGAATTCTATTTCCTAAGGTAAAATTATACTTGATTGATATTTTTAGTATGATTCATTGTAAGTTTGGATGTGGATAAATTTGGGAATGGAAATATTAAAACTTTTAAAGCATTCATTTCTTGTTGTATAGAATTTATAATGGAATAATATACATATATAGATGCAACAAGCAAATACTACAATTAAGAAATTCATTACTTTGTAAATTATGAAATTAAGAAATATAATTTGAATTACATTCTCAGATTAACATACATTAGAGTATGTTATTCTGAGAATTATGTATTGCTCTAAACTCTAAAATTAACTTCAAATTTATTTTGATTAGAAAATTCAGCTGTTTATTTTTACTATCTCATAACAAAGTTGCCATGGCAATAGCCTTTATTGATTCGTACAATTTAAATAATATATAATATCAAATTTTCATACACAGTATTTTAAGCAGAAACAAAATAAACTTTTAAACAGCAACTAATTATTAAATATTAATACTCTTAACTTTCAAATTATTACAGAAATATAAAAATTATCATTAAATATAATATTGAAGAACTAGAATGTCCCTTGATATCATATAGAGAAAGATGAGGTCATTAAGAAATTTTAAGTTTTTATAATTAATTATTTACACTTGAGAAAAATATGTCATTGAATGCTCAAAGATGCTTATTTCAACTATGATCGGCAAAAAACTCAAATTATTAAATCTTTTCTCCTTTTTTGCAATGCCAAATATATTATCTTGCCCATAGTGAGGTAAGACAGGCTGTGTTTTGAGGTGATGTGAAGTGGTTCAAATTAAATTTAGTTTTCATAATTATAAAGATCAAATAACATTAAACTAGCAATGAAACAATATTTAAGGGTTATTTCAGAAATTTTTATACTATAGCAGTTTATTTTTCTTGAAGACATTCACAAATATATTCACAAATGTGCTGTGAATATCATAATCACTTTCACCAGCAAATGAGCAATATTCCCAGGTGATATTCAGCCTTCTGTTGAAACTTGAAACAGAATACAAATATCCACAGTAAAGGCATTCAGTGTCAAGAGAGGTATGAAGTAGCTTCATTTTGCCTCACACAATTCCTGATCTTGCCCCAAGATGTCATTTTGATGTCTTGCTTAAACTCCTTGATAATCAATAATAATAATAATAAAAGATTTTATACAGTCATGTGAAACTAAAAGAATCCTCTACTTATAGAAGGTATCAAAATGTTAAGAAATTTTGCATTACTTACATGTTGGTGTTTTCAAACTGTAACAAATTATGTTAATTATTGTAAGTATTGTAATTACATTACAATTATTGATGTATTTTTGACTGTCAACCACATTTTTGCTTCCAAAGGCTAAAAGCACTGAACAACGACAGCAATTTTACTATCATCTACTACTACTGGGTGCAGATTTACTTGTAATATTGCTACTAAGTTAAAGCATTTATTAAATGCCATACATGCTATACTCCTATCTTGCCTCACCTTCCCCTATATCAATAGATGTTTACAATTCTGTCCAAAATGTAGTTCAGGTTCTCCTTAGGATTTATGTTATCCTGAAATAGATTGACTGTAGTGTTAGGAATATTGAATACAAAGCATAGTGATGAAAAGATAGATGTACGTGTTTTAATGAAAGAAGGGTGAGGAATATGGTGAAGAATGGGATGATTACAATTCTTTAACCAACACAATTAAGAAATAACAAAATTTTGAATTGCAGCTAAAATGACTTTAAAATTTACACATAGGAAACCAAGAGATTACTTATAAACTAGCATAACTTGTCTGGTTTATAATTTTGCCTTCATTTTTGAAAAATTTACACTCTGCAGTTAATCATATTGGGCTCGTTCTACAGTAAATATGCTAAACTTATTTTGTTATTTTTGTCTACATATTTATCAATACAAAGAGTAATTTTCCTATACTGGATTTTATACTTTTTATGTTTATGATCGATGCATATACTGTATACTCACATAACAACTGCCAATTGTATCTGGTTTGCATATTTTTGTGCAATCCTTACAGTGTAAAAGTATAGATATGCCTGACAAAAAACAGTATATGGAATAATATATAAGTGAGTGTCAGTATTGACCATTGATATAACCGATCATTGAAATGAATTCTCAAACTTGTTGGTGTCATCAGGTGATGTGACAAAGCATATGTTGATGTGATGCCATTTAACGGGATGCTGTCAATATGTGTGCATTAAATAACATTTAGGTTAATTATTTAATGTAACCAGTTTATTATAAGTTTTATATCTTTGATGAAGATTAAATGATCACTAAAATAAATTTTCTCTTAAGTAAACTAAATAAATAAATATTATTGTAACATTAATCATATAGTATATAGTTTTTTGGTTAAATTAATGAAAGAGAGCACATGATTTCAATAAACAATGGCAATGTCCTACTTCAGCTACAATGTTTAATGTGGCCATATTATGGTCATTCTGTACAATTCTACAAGTGATATTTTTTTAGCATTAGTTCTAAAACCACCCTGATGCATTGTTTGTAACAGAGCACACATTCTTGCTTAGTATTTCTGTAAATATTGTTTAAATAAATTGAAAAATAGCACTAATAATAACTAGCTGCATGTTCCTGCCGTTGCTCAAGTGAGGAGGTAGGGATTGATGAGGTTGAGTTGGGAGAGAGTGATAAAAATAATAATATTAGTAATTAAAATGTACAGTACATTTATTGACTTCAGTAGTTACAATAATGAAGCTGCAAAAAACAAAGTTTTTCAGGCTAAAGTTAACAACAGATATTGTCTTCATATAAATGTTCATATACAATAAATTCTTCTTCTCAATGACTGGAATTAAATACTAAGCATGATCAACTAAACCTTTTACCTCTGTTTCTGCACATCCCAGTTTGGAATATCATTGGTGACCTGATGCAGATCTTGGTTAAGATTGAAAATGTTCATCAATTTGACATTAAAATTTTTGTCACTGGAAGTTAAAGGTTTAGTTGATTGTGCTTAGTGTTTATATACAGTTAGGTCCTGTCACCATTGACAAAATCTTCAAATGGTCAGTCTTTACTAACGAATCTCAGTTCTGCCTGGGAACAGAAAAAAAAAGTTTTGATGATGCAAGATTCTGGAGACAGGGAATAATTTTATTTCATAATTCAAAAATTAGAGTATTTGTTTATTAAAAACAACATATTTTTGTAATTTCATGGAAAAGGATGAGAGAAGGGAAATAAACCTTCCTTTTTCGACTCTCGACTTCCTGTTGCAAGATGTTATTGCATATTTTTGATGAACATGTCAAGTTGAGTCATGATGAATATCCTCCTGTCATATGGATAAAAAGCAACCATCCGATTGGAAGGGGTCACATGATAAGGGGCAGAGATCCGAATCTCGGTACGGACACTCTCCTAGAAGCTAGTAGACCACACCCTTGTCCTCTGTCTAGGCCACTGCCTCTCCTAACCCTCAGCCATCTCCAGACCTTGACCCTCTCATCAATGCTCAACCCTCATCACCTATCATCAAAAAATCCGTCAAACAGAAAGAGGTATTATGCTTGAACCATTGTAAACTCTCTCTCTCTGTAATTAGAGGTGTGCTTAGTCTCTCGACCTAGATATATTTTTATGCCATTTGTATTTATCCATCACTTTACTTAACTCATTAAATTTTTTTTTATTTGATGTTGATTGAATTTATTTGGAAATCGGACCGTATCAATCTATCCACATCACTCCCCACTCAACGTTATATACGGCCCTCCTGCTTGATTTTAACGCTATAAATCCATCCACTGACAAAATTAGTGGGTTTAACAAACTCAATGCCGCCCTCGGGTGATCCAAGCTTTAGTCTCGACTCACAACTTCTCACAATAGTAAAAATATGTTAGTAAAAGTTAAAAAAAGCCTAACATTATTGTTTCTTTTCTAACAATCTCAAATTTTTCTTTCAAACAATAGTATTTAAAATATTTTAGAGTTTCGTCTAAAATACAGTTTTCTTTGAAAATGTCCGCAGTTATATTTTGTATACTTTTCTAAATTACACTACCATTTGAAGAAATTAAAAAGATTAAATGCTAAAATTTGACTTATTTTAAATGATTTTTTGAACTGTGTATAAGAAAGGTCAAATTATTAATTAATTAATTAAATAAGCGTATTAGCATTGGGCAATATTTTTAAATTGGTTGAAATGCAAAATCTTAAATATCTCAAAGCAAGAAAAATTGGACTTATAACAATATGAATCCTTTCTTTTGAAGGTAATATATCTAACAGAATATTGATTTATTTTCAAAATAGTTTAAACAAAACAAGGAACATCAATCATAATATTTAGAACATACCAAGATAAAATGTTGACATGAAAGATTTCCACTTAAATTAATGTCACTTTTGCCTTTGTTCTGGTGATCATACAAAAATGTACCTTTGGTCTGTCTTGAAGTTAGACAAAATTCTCCTGACTCTGTGTCATCTTACTCTTTTGTTTCTTTTCCAGCAAGTTGATGCTAGATGTGGTCCAGCTAATATGACATCCCATCATCATACTCTTGTCAGAATGTATGAGGATGTCATCTGTTGTTGTTATGTTTATTTCACACCTCCTCTAGCAGCTAACTTACAACTGTCCACATATCAAATTTTAATTTCTTTTTTAGAGGTATTTTGAAGAAATGCTGCTCTGAAAATATGTTATCCCAAGCACATCCTTGCTTTGTTAGTGTCTAGAGCTGGCCCCACTTGCTTACAGTAATCATAGACAATTATTATTAGTACAAATTGTTTTCTCATTTGGGAATTAATATACAAATTGTATATTAGGTATGTAAAAATAGCAAAAAACAAGGTGTCATGTATGTATACAAAATGCAGAATGGAATAATAATTAATAGTTCTGATTTTAATGGACAAAAAGATTAGATCACAAATTGACAGATATGAATATACTGTAAGTGTCAGGAATGTGCAAGTTAAAAACAAGTTGTTATTGTGCATGCACTTATTATTAGCGTAATAATCAGTTAATGTGTTTGATCAAGATACTTTGCCATTCATTAGACATGGCCAATTTGGCATTTAATGTAGATGATTCAGTTTAAGTGTATAAATGAATATTAATTTTAACCAATTAATGCCATTAAAATTTTTCCAGGGCTTTAATGTTGAGTTTTGAGCTTGTGTGTCTTGCAGCCACTGTAACCCCATGGTCAATCCTATATACGTGTGAAGTTGTTTCTGATCAGTTCTGTCCTTGAATAAGTGAAATGAATTTAAATTGTTTTTATTTAACCTTATTTATTTCATACACTTATATTATTTTGAATTTATACTATTATTATTTTGAAATTTGACTTAGGTTCTGTGAATAAAATGCACATGAAAAAATTGTACACAGAAAAATCCCATTGTAGTATAATGTTACAATGTAACATATTTTGTCTTATGACATTAAAACCAACATTTTATTCAAAAATCACAATTACTTTCTTTCTCTTTCCCTCTAGTCGGGTAGCAGTTGCTAATGAGTTGCAGTTAATATCAGTTGCATTACATAAGGTGGGTTATAAGTATGCAAAATTCAAATACTTGGTTTACTGCATAAAAAGAGCATGCTTTCTACTATCCACTCTGAACACACAAAAAAGACCTTATCTAAATACAGCTTGCAATACCATACTTAAAGCCACTATCATTAGCTATTGCATGCATACATACATACATATATACATATCCTCACATTCATAATCCAAAAAGGGTGAGCAGCAGGCAAAAGGAGACTACAATCTTATAAACTATCCATTCTGCAACTTTCTCCACACCTTCCTCTCCAGACTTATACAAACTCATGTCTCTTCTAGTACACTTCTTCACATTCTCTTTCTGACTCAACATCTTATGTTCTTCAGATACTCATCCACTTGTTCTAACCAAGACTCAAAAAATTCAGGTTTATCGTTTCACTGGCTTCTCAACCTATCTTACGTAGTCTTTTATGCAATGACAGAGATAATGTTGACTTGCTGGAAAAATCTGAGATAAATGCCATACCTTTACAAAACCATCTCTCGGGCAACAGTCAATTATATGGAGCTATTACTAGAATGCTCCAAAAACATCAGGAAGACATATGAAATAATAGGTATACTACAGAACTGGTCAAAAGAATCCTGGACCAAGATGAATCCCTCTGTAATGGTTGGATATTATCATCACTCTCAATAGTCCAATTTTCTATCGAACTTTTCACATGAAACTAATATTTATTTTTTTATCATCAATATGATGATAAAAAATAAGTTTTCTATTATTAATGTATTTATATATAGTAGTTTTAATATTGTTACCCTTGAATAAATGCCATCTATTCTTTTTAAGTTTAATCGTTAGCTGCGGAGTTCTGTTATCTTTAATTAATTGTAGAATGTCCATCAGAAATAAACTATTATTTGGGAGTATTTCCAAATTGATGAGAAAGGCAAACTTGCAAACTGTACTTTATGTAAAAAAAAATGTACAAGACATCAGGAAATACATCAAATTTAAGGGATCATATAAAATGTTTACATCCTGTTGAATTTTTAAAAAATTTTATTAGCAATAATGATGACTCGGGTTTCAACATCTAAAGCTTGAGATTTAGAAAACTCATCATTGAAGTAGCTATTGACACGACAAGAAAATGTAAGATACAGATATGACATCAACCTTGCTGAAAAAATTCAGGATTTCTGTTATTTCAGATTCATTCAAGATACCTTTTTTGAAAACTTCTTTCAACTCATCACGTGTCATAACCAAAAATCTAATATAACACAGAAAAGGCTTCATTTCATTTCTAATACAAAAGGTTTCGGGAAGAAAGCCATTATTTAAAATTCTTAATTTAGCCCATCTATACATGTATCTTGAATGAATCTGAAATAACAGAAATCCTGAATTATTTCAGCAAGGTTGACATTGTATCTGTATCTTGCAATATCAGTAATAATAGCAAGAAGAGAAACATTGAAGAAAATGTAAGTCAATATTTTACCAATGATCAAGATATTTTTGGTATCAATAGCAAAAGGGCAATTAATATAAATAAAAAATTGGCAATATTCATTGCATGTGATTTACAACCGTATTCTATTGTTAAAGATAAGGGATTTGTGCAGTTTATATATGAATTGGAACCAAGATATAAACTACCCTCGCCAAAATATATCGGCAATATACTTGTACCCAACTTATACAAAGAGTGTAAAGAAAAATTGAAAGTTATGATCAATACAGTGAAACATGTATCTTTAACTACTGATATGTGGACTTTGATAAATAATCAGTCATATTTAACTGTAACATGCCATTTTATTTTTAATGATATATTAATGCCATTAAAACTTTTATATATAACCATATATTTATATCATGTGTACTTGAAATGCTGATAGTGGCTATTGCTCATATATCAGAGTATATAGCAAATTTGTTGAAAGAAGTTTTTTTTAAATGGTCTCTAGAAGATAAAATCGTATGCATAACTACTGATAATGCAGACAACATGTTAGATGCTTGCAGCATATTAAAAAGTCGGGAATGTACTTTGTTTTGCCCACAGCTTAAACCTCGTTGCTCAGGATGCTCTAGAAGGAGATGAAGAACTGATAATAAAGAAAAAAATGTAAAGAAATTGTAACTCACTTTAAAACCTCAACCAAAGCATCTGATAAACTTCAAGATATCCAAACTGAACAAGGAAAAATGCTTAAAAGAGTAACTCAGGAAATAGTAACTTGTTGGAATAGTTATCTAAATATAAGATTATTATTAGAATTAAAAGGTTATATAGGACTCTCTCTTATTTCATTACCCTTGCCACTGACAGCCAAAGAAATTGTAGTTTTACAAGAAAGTTGTAATTGCTTGGAACCCTTTGAACAAGCAACTAACAACATCTTGAGTGATAAGTACGTTACCATATCTTCAATGATCCCAATTGTTCATGGGCTTCACATCAAGCTAAAGATACTAGAAAATTCTGTTACTACAGAATGTAGTAAAAAGTAATTGCAATCATTAAAAGAAGACATAATCAAAAGATTAAATGGTTACAAAACATAAACTGTAAGTGGCATCGCAACAATTTTAGATCCTAGATTCAAAAGTCCCGCTTTTCGACTCAAAGAGAACTACATGAATTTTTCAAAAGCAATAACAAATGAACTTGCAAATATAATAAATTTAACTTCAATGGATGACAAACCATCTGGACTCGAAAATGAACAAGAAAATAAAGAAATAAGCCTAATAATGCACCCAATCTTTGATTTTTAAAAAAAGAGTAGTCATTTGCCAAATACAAATAATTCAACAGAGGACACAATTATTGGTTTCTGGCAGTATATCGAATGACTTATCGAGNTGATAAAAAATAAGTTTTCTATTATTAATATATTTATATATAGTAGTTTTAATATTGTTACCCTTGAATAAATGCCATCTATTCTTTTTAAGTTTAATCGTTAGCTGCGGAGTTCTGTTATCTTTAATTAATTGTAGAATGTCCATCAGAAATAAACTATTATTTGGGAGTATTTCCAAATTGATGAGAAAGGCAAACTTGCAAACTGTACTTTATGTAAAAAAAAATGTACAAGACATCAGGAAATACATCAAATTTAAGGGATCATATAAAATGTTTACATCCTGTTGAATTTTTAAAAAATTTTATTAGCAATAATGATGACTCGGGTTTCAACATCTAAAGCTTGAGATTTAGAAAACTCATCATTGAAGTAGCTATTGACACGACAAGAAAATGTAAGATACAGATATGACATCAACCTTGCTGAAAAAATTCAGGATTTCTGTTATTTCAGATTCATTCAAGATACCTTTTTTGAAAACTTCTTCCAACTCATCACGTGTCATAACCAAAAATCTAATATAACACAGAAAAGGCTTCATTTCATTTCTAATACGAAAGGTTTCGGGAAGAAAGCCATTATTTAAAATTCTTAATTTAGCCCATCTATACATGTATCTTGAATGAATCTGAAATAACAGAAATCCTGAATTATTTCAGCAACGTTGACATCGTATCTGTATCTTGCAATATCAGTAATAATAGCAAGAAGAGAAACATTGAAGAAAATGTAAGTCAATATTTTACCAATGATCAAGATATTTTTGGTATCAATAGCAAAAGGGCAATTAATATAAATAAAAAATTGGCAATATTCATTGCATGCAATTTACAACCGTATTATATTGTTAAAGATAAAGGATTTGTGCAGTTTATATATGAATTGGAACCAAGATATAAACTACCCTCGCCAAAATATATCGGCAACATACTTGTACCCAACTTATACAAAGAGTGTAAAGAAAAATTGAAAGTTATGATCAATACAGTGAAACATGTATCTTTAACTACTGATATGTGGACTTTGATAAATAATCAGTCATATTTAACTGTAACATGCCATTTTATTTTTAATGATATATTAATGCCATTAAAACTTTTATATATAACCATATATTTACATCATGTGTACTTGAAACGCTAATAGTGGCTATTGCTCATACATCAGAGTATAAAGCAAATTTGTTGAAAGAAATTTTTTTTAAATGGTCTCTAGAAGATAAAATCGTATGCATAACTACTGATAATGCAGACAACATGTTAGATGCTTGCAGCATATTAAAAAGTCGGGAATGTACTTTGTTTTGCCCACAGCTTAAACCTCGTTGCTCAGGATGCTCTAGAAGGAGATGAAGAACTGATAATAAAGAAAAAAATGTAAAGAAATTGTAACTCACTTTAAAACCTCAACCAAAGCATCTGATAAACTTCAAGATATCCAAACTGAACAAGGAAAAATGCTTAAAAGAGTAACTCAGGAAATAGTAACTTGTTGGAATAGTTATCTAAATATAAGATTATTATTAGAATTAAAAGGTTATATAGGACTCTCTCTTATTTCATTACCCTTGCCACTGACAGCCGAAGAAATTGTAGTTTTACAAGAAAGTTGTAATTGCTTGGAACCCTTTGAACAAGCAACTAACAACATCTTGAGTGATAAGTACGTTACCATATCTTCAATGATCCCAATTGTTCATGGGCTTCACATCAAGCTAAAGATACTAGAAAATTCTGTTACTACAGAATGTAGTAAAAAGTAATTGCAATCATTAAAAGAAGACATAATCAAAAGATTAAATGGTTACAAAACATAAACTGTAAGTGGCATCGCAACAATTTTAGATCCTAGATTCAAAAGTCCCGCTTTTCGACTCAAAGAGAACTACATGAATTTTTCAAAAGCAATAACAAATGAACTTGCAAATATAATAAATTTAACTTCAATGGATGACAAACCATCTGGACTCGAAAATGAACAAGAAAATAAAGAAATAAGCCTAATAATGTACCCAATCTTTGATTTTTTTAAAAAGAGTAGTCATTCGCCAAATACAAATAATTCAACAGAGGACACAATTATTGGTTTCTGGCAGTATATCGAATGACTTATCGAGCCTTCAGATTCTGACCTGCTTCAGTTTTGGGTCAACAATGGTAGATATCCTTATTTCTATAATCTGAAAACAATTTATCACAAATATGGTTGTATTTGTGGTTCCTCTGTCAGCTCAAGATAGCCTTCTCGACAACCAGAAACATTATCTCTGAGAAAAGAAGTCGAATAAAGCCGAGAAATGTAAACTATTTAATATATATATATATTTTTTTTTTAATTTATTTTTTTATTAAATAAATCTGACTGTTTTGCTATCTGTCTTTATTTGACATACATCTTGCATATGTTACCAACCAATTGAAAATCGGATAACCAATAGTAACAATACTATCAATGTTTTGTATAAAAATGTTGATAAATATCGATGGGTATCACTATCGATAGTATCCGACCACTACCCCTCTAGTCCCATGCAATGCCATAACTAGGGCAGGGCACAGGTCACAGACCCTGGGGGGTGCAGAAATGACCTGAACCAAGTTTTGGGGTGTAGTTACAGAAGCTTGCACCAGGCGCATTAAAGGCTAGTTACGGTGCTGGTCCCATCATTAGTTCTTAAACAATGCCAGGATGGAACATTATTCCCACGGGAGACATTTTATAGCTCCTCCCTCCTGTAACAATGCCACCTTTAACATTTTCAAACTATGGATCATCTTATGTAAGTGACTAAAATAGAAAAAACTGCAGATTATTATAAAGAGTGTTTTGATTTGTTGTTATTTTTAAAAGTTTCTAATCTTTATTTTCAATTGTCAAATTTCTTACATTCCATGGGCATGTAGCTCAAACATTTTTAAAAAGTGTTGTCCATTATGTTCTTATTTTATGTAAATATGAAAAATGCCTGTAAAGGATAGTTGTAAACTATCGAAAGTACTTGCAATTTTTGAATAAAACATTGGTTTTAATGTTTTAATACTGTAAGACAGAATATATTACATCACAACATTATACTAGATCATTATTTGGTATGCAATTAATTTTCTTATCCCATTGTGATATGTATGTGCACACAAAAAATTGCTCACACCAAAAATTACCTACATGGGACATACACACATAAAGGTGAAGATGTATACACAAGTTCAGTTACCATAAATGTTTATAATATTAGATAACCATTTATCTCCCATTTATAAGCATCAATATGTATTGCCTATATTTTAAATTGTTTTCAATATCTTACATTTAAAATATTTCATATTCATATGCAACAATTTACATTGTGATTTTTATAAAGTACTGTATAATTAAATAATAATTTTATGGTATAAGTACATTAATTTATTGGTAAAGTACACAAAATTGGCTTGTGTGTGAAAAAATTTTAATGCTCTTGAGTTTAAATGTTTGTAAGGGAAAATATAGGAAATAAAAGGAACAATTTTTTATCAACAAATTTTATTGAGAAGAAAAGAAAAATAATAGTACAGTTATTTATTGTGACATGGTCACAATGCAGGGTTGCAATTTTTAATCTATTCAGTTTAAAATATATACTCTCCACCTAAAATTAGTAGTGACGTTCCCCTGTACATTGTACTTTTCCTTTAACAATAGAGTCGTGCCAGTCATCTATCTAACACCTTTCATAGGAAAATTTTTGAATTAAAATAATATGACTTCTGGTTTGGACCAGAGATTTATATATAGTTAATCAGGACCTCCTGCTCCTAAGGTTTTCATATCTGGTCTTGTCTCTCATCTACCATTCTCGAGATTAAGGAAAGACAGACAGACACAACAGTGGGAATTTGTAGGTGTAAAATTTTTTAAAAATGAAACTCAATTAATAAAATAAATATTCTCAGAAAAATAATTACTAAATGTTAAGACACTATTGATCCCCCATTCCCATTAGTTTTGAGATGCCATGATTCTATGGAATCGTGGTATCCGAACCTTCAACCAGGTCCTTTACAACTACAAGAACTCAAAATTTTTTGTTTTTTCTAGAGAGAAAATAGACTGGATATTTTTCTCATGAGATTAAATTCTAAAGAAAAATATTATTTTTAAAGTAAAGAAAGATATTATTTTAAATTTAAATTATGTATAGCCTTTAACACAACTTTATATACACAACTTTTTAACAACCATATTCCCTAAAATTCTTCAAATACTTAAATTATTTGTGTTATTTTGTTATTACAAAATTAAAGTTATAATGTAACATTTAAAACTATTAATGTAATTTAACAAGATGAAATAAATAAGTGGATTTTGTAACTTAATTTTTCTTCAGCTAATTTACTTGAAGCTTTTTGTCCTCTAATTGTTGTTTGTAAATCATATAGTATATTGATAATTTAAGGACATGTCATATAGGAATGTATTTTATTTAGATGGACAAATTAAATTTTTGAGACAGTCGTTTTGTAATATGCATTTTGGATCTAGACCCCTCTTAAGCTGCAAATTATACAAAAAGGTAACAGTGGTTCTGAGTAAACCCAAAAGGAAAATTTTTTAAAAATGTTTAAAATAATGTAAAATTATTAAAATCTATACAGAGTTAATAAAATATATAAAACTGGTAGTATATTAAAAAAAAACATGCAACTGACTTGAGAATATTTTTATTTATTTATTTATTTATTATTTTATAAAATAATATAAAAAACAAAAAGGTGGTTGGAATAAAATTGATATTTATATTTATTGGACTGCAATTTGAAAAAATTGTAGATCTATAAATTCCCACTGTTGTCCGTTGTCTGTCTGTTCTTCATTAATCTCAAGAATAGAGTTAGATAGATGAAAGACTATATACGGAAAGCTTGGGCAGGTGGCCCTGATTAAGTATACACAAACTTCAATACAAACTGGTGAAGTCTTATTATTTCAATTCAAAACTTTTCCCCCGAAAGGAGTTAGATACATGACCGGTACAACTCTATTGCCAACAGAAAAGGTATGTTGTACAGAGGCCAGACACTACTAATTTGAGGTGGAGAGCATATATTTTAAATTAAATAAATTTAAAATGATTAAAAATTTCAGCTCGACATGTTACAATAAATAAATGCTTGTTTATATTATTATTAATGTAAAAGAAGGTAAAAAAAATATTAAAATGTTAAGTAAAAATAAACTAAAACTTTTTTAAAACTATTAATATCTTATTTAAAAAAATAATAATTATAATGATGATTAATTAAAAGAATACAAAAATTATAAAACAGTATAAATTTATGTTAAAAGTGTCACTTTTTATGCACTTGTGATCAGGTAAGAAAAGACACTTTTACTCAGTATCTTGTTATACAGGGTGACCCAAAAGTCTCCATACAGTAATACAAATCAAGCCCACCAGTGACTGAATAAATAAAACCATTGAACACTAGTAGTTGGTCATTGGTTCATGCATGACCAATCAGCTGGCCACCATGCAGTGTTCTGGGTTTTCTTTGTGTATAACACCTAAACAGAATCCACTTTCCACATAGGAAGTTCTTCTAGAAGTTACCCCATTGGCAGATCACCCCTATGTGTTCCGTTGCCTTACTATATTAAACCACTGACGTAAATCTTAATGCTAACATTTTAATGTTTTGTGAATAAAGTTACATTTCACTTTTGTATGCATGGAAACTTTTCAGACACCCTGTGTAACAGTTTTAATTCCCTGTCTTTTTTAATTGGACTCTTCCAAAATCAAGTTAATGAACATTGCCAGATCTCACTTAAAACTAAACCATCATTTAAATTAATTTTATGTTTATAAATCATGTAGTATATTAATTATTTAAGGACATTCTAATTTAATTTATTCCCTTCATCTGTTTTAACAGATTTATTGTTAGAGACAGCAATTTGCATAAAATGCATGACGACTTCATGGACTCCTAGTGTCTTATATTAATTGATGAATTATGCTAAGATTATTCACAAGTGAAGAAAATTGACAGTACAAAAATGCATTATTTTTTGAATTTGCATAATTGAACATAGTGCAAAAAATTAATTTTTTTTCTTAAACCTGTAAACTGGCTTTTTTAATAAGCAGGAAGGAGTACAGTAAAACCTTGGTTATACTTTTTGATGGAACCATCTGAAAGATTGCTTATGCATTTCAATTTTTCTGAATAGAGTATTCCACATAGGAAACTAACACAATATAAAGCTGCAGTTTCAGAAGGAACATTGAATAAGAATAATGTAGATTTCTGGAAAAGAGGAGAACAATGCCAGAGTTTGCCACTTCCATATTAAAGGCATTGTCAATGCCATCTTCTAGTGCTGTGTTGAAAGAATTATTTTAATTGAAAAAACATTGTAAGACCCAATAGACATAATCTCACTTAAGAAAATTTAGGTGTCTACATCAGACTAACTATTAACTTGACAGTAATCAATAGCATTCACACTGATAAGGATATGTATCAGAATGACAATAATAATAATATAGTAAACCTTTACTACAAACAAATACAGACACTATTAGAGTTTTTCTACAAAAACAAGAAACATCACATTTACATAAAGCAGTAACTCTAGCAGACTCAAATAGAACACCATTAAACTTAGTCACATCATATGACAAGACACAACATATATAAAGGATAGACACCATTAAGCAGTCGTGGGCTCGAAAGGCACTCCATGGCAGGCATCCCTACAACCTGGCCCAGGATTTTGTTGACAAAACTACATCAAACAGCTGATTAGTTCCAGGATGCTTCTTGGGGAGACGGAACAGTTCATGATTACCGTACAGGATCAGGTCATAAATACTAAAACTACAGAAAACGCATACCCAAAGAAAGTACAACATTCACAAATGACACATGCAAAAAATGTCACTTTATGCCAGAAACACAACACATCACTTCTGGTTGCAAGCTCTTGGCACAGACAGATTACTTACATAGACATAATCAAGTTGCGAATATAATACACCAAGAAACAATTATTAGACATCCACGAACCATACTACAAATAGATTCCACAGACAGTATTTGAAAACGACACGCACAAAATGTACTGTGACAGAGCCATAATCACAGATAAAACAGTTTACCACAACAGACCAGACATTATACTCATTGACAAACACAATAAAATCATACATTATAGACATAGCCATTCCAAACACTCACAATGTACAAAACACATGCACTGGAAAAATCAGCAAATATACAGATCTCACCCAGGAAATAAGGCATCTGTGGATGAATAGGGTGCTTTTTGTATCTGTTGTCCTTTTTTCTACAGGTGTCATACCCCTCACACTACACAAAAGCCTGGGAACTTGAAAAGAAACACATACATCACACTACAGAAAGCCATTATATTGAATACATGTCATATTGTTAGGAAATTTCTGAACACAGACACACACACTTGATACATTTATTTAGTTTTTGTTTTGTCTTGGTCGCTATGCCTTGACTCTGGTCTGGCATAGTACACAACCACCAGTGTCAACCAAACCAAGTATAACATATTACACCCATCATAATAATAATAACAATTATTTAATATTGAAAGATTTTATCCATAATGGGAGATGAGCTTGCAGAGACAAATGAACTATATCAAACAACAACTGATAACGAATGGCATAGTCACAGTCAAATCCCACACACAGAGACTCAATTTATTATAGTTTTTTTTAAAAACATATAATTTGTGTGTCAATAAGAATACTTCATCTTTAAACTTCACTTCTAGCATGTACATAATTTAGATTTTATTACATTATAATAATATGACAATGAGAATTTTGTGTACACATATGTGATAGTGGAAGTTTTTAAACAAACAACATTACAACCCAATACAATCTAAACTACGAGCCAACCAATGCCATATGTTATCGGGCTAGATATTGGCCATAATACTAATAAGTTACGAAACAATTTGGTACTAGAGGGAGACATTAGGCGCCATCTCTTAATAAATTTAATAATTATAATTTTAATTCAATAATTATCAGAAATTTAATTAAATTTATTAAGAGGTGGAGCCTAATGTCTCCCTGTAATACCGAATTGTTTCGTAACTTATTAGTATTATGGCCAATATCTTGCCCGATAACATATGGCATTGGTTGGCTTGTAGTGGAGGTTTTTTGTGGGCTTTTTTTCATGTGCACTAACAAGTAAGTTATTTTCAATAAAATTACAGCTCTGAATGAGGCAGTTGGTACTTTTCCAGAGCTGTAGACCATGTCTGTATGAGTAAAAAGTCAAAAGAGCCATTGGTCTACATGTGATCCTTTGCAAAATACAGTCCTTCTGAGTTTTAAACACACAGTAAGCTTAAATGAACTCATAGCATGACTTTGATTGCAGCCTGAAGTACAATGGTGTTTTTCATGTTTTATGAACTTTCAGCCATCTCTAGTAAAATGGAAAACAGTTGATTTTTAGCATTGTTTTGAGAAGTATTTTCAGATATTTTCACTTTTAAATTTTACTTTATTTTTTTGAGGGTCTTAAAAATTCCAAATAGGTTAATTTCAAGGAACTGTATTAAACCAAGGTTAACATGTAGACTATCAGTTTTTTTACTTTTTTACTCCTGTGGGCATGGTCCACAGCTCTGATTAGGTTTTCTATATAGTACTATGTAATAAAAATGTGTTTTTAGTTTTCATCCTCAATTTCAATGTTCTATATGATTCTTAATAGAAATGTTTTCTTTATCATAGAGTATTTCATTAATTATGAGATCTTGTAGTATAGTATATTTTTCTCCTACTCTTAATGCACTACAATCCAGAACTTCATATCTATCTTCTGACGACAAAACTACCTTTTATTATATATTGTACTGTACAGTACATATTAAAAATTAAAATTACAACTGAAGAGTTTGTTTGTTAAATAAAGAATAATTATTGTAGAATTATGATGCCAGGTATTTGCATATTATCATACATTTAGATAAATGTTTAATAATTGTTTAATTTGTTATGGTTGAGGATGTGGAACATTTAATTTACAGAAAATTTCATTTATGCTAATGGGAAATATCTATTAACTGATTAAGATGAATTATATTGTAAAAAATGAGTCATACTAAATTTCTGATTAATTATAAGCTTCAAAGAATAAAGCTCTTAAGATTTGCATCACAAATATTTTCAAAAAGTGAATCAAATATTATAATTTGAGAAAATGTTTGTGAATTCAT
This sequence comes from Centruroides sculpturatus, assembly GCF_000671375.1. NCBI lineage: Eukaryota > Metazoa > Arthropoda > Arachnida > Scorpiones > Buthidae > Centruroides > Centruroides sculpturatus. The sequence continues at coordinate 937,139 of NW_019384388.1, read as the reverse complement.
AAAGAAATAACTATAAGTTTCATAAATGGAGCACAGATTTAATGAACCAACGAACATTTTTGGCCAACATGAGGTCAAAGTTACAACATATATATTCATTATAGAATGCCTATATTTTCTAAAATAGAATGTAAAATATAGGTTGTAACCTTGGCCTAATGTTGGCCTATAAATAGGCTGAAAATGTTTCTGTTCATTAAATTTGTACTGGATTTATCAAAATTAAGGTCATTTCTCTACGAATTGATGTTTTTACCAGTTTTAAGTTATATTGTTTTATGAATTAGAATATTTTTGCTCTTTTATTTGCATCAAGTCATTTTGATGTAAAAATCCAAATATCTTCTTTCTGCAAGATTTGTTAAAAAAGAATTATTTGATTTATGAAAATTTCAATGTAAATTATCAGTGTAATTGTATTTAATTGTAATTATAAACACATATATTGAATTTATGATTTAATTAGTTAAGCTTTACATACAAAACAAATAACAACGGTCATTGTCAGGGTAAAAAAATGTCTTTTTTAGTATGATTATGACCATTCAACACAGGTGAAAGTGTTTGCTTTTGTAGTTTTGATATTGTTTTTATATGTAGTGTTTAATTATGTATACACAGTTTGAATTGTTTAATTACATTAAATAGATGTATTTATATATGAAATGGAAATTAAGCTAGATTACTTTCCATGATAAAAAATTGCAAGTTTAAAACTACATAAATATTATATATATATATACACAGTTATATATACTTCAATAATTGCTCATCCGGGTAAATGGTCATGTTTTCTTAATCTTGTCAATCTTCTATATACATTGGTATAATTTAATTCTCATTAATTTATCATTAGATCCAATTATAACTTTATTTAATTGATCAAAGTTAAGGTCAAGGTCAAGTTTTTCTGCGTTCATTTTATTCCAAAGATGAGATTATTATTATTATTATTATTTTCACAAAAACAAGGAAGGATAAGGATTTTGCTGCTTTTTTTAACTCTCTCCACCTTCAGGCAACAAGAAGCCTTTCAATCATGCACATCATTCATTCAACTAAGCTTAATATAATTAGGGTGGCCAGAAAATGAAATGGGACTGGGCGTATCAGGATCATCCATAAAATTTTTTGACCCATGCTTAAACTTGGGTCTCCTGAGCAACAATCATCAGCCTGTACCACTTCATTTGGCTACCAGGTTATGCTTATCAATAAGCAGGAGTTTTTTCTGTTCCTTGTTCAATGTGCCTCAAATGAGCATACCTGTGTCTTTTAAACAAATAAACAAAATTGCTCCTTAGGAAATATCAATAATAAAATCGAAGGCTTTATTGGACTGCAATTTGAAAAAATTGTAGACCTATTAATTCCCATTGTTGTCCATGTGTCTGCTTGTCCTTCCTTAAACTTGAGAATGGAGTTAGACAGAAGAAAGCCGAGAGCAGATATTGAAAATCTAGGGGATGGAGATCTGATTAACTATATACTGTAGAATCCCTCTAGTCTGCCCTCGGCTAGTCCGTCACTCCGGTTAATCCGACTGTGGTCGGAGTCGAGAAACTTGTCCCAACTCGTCGGTGACTCACTGCCCGTCACGTTCTTCTGTATTCGTTACAGTATATGTTTCACATTGTGTGTACGTGTACAGTTTTGTGCATGTTTTCAACATGTTTGGAGTGAAACATAAACACGTTACTCTTTCATTAAATGAAAAATTAGCAGTGCTACAAAGACTGGACAAAGGGAAAGATTGTTTATTTTACTTTTTTCTGATAATCCAACCTTTTTTGCGTTTCGACCATACCCCCAGTCCCAAAGGTGACGGATTAGAGGGGTTCTACTGTATGAACTTCCAGTGCAAACAAGAAGTCACATTATTTCAATTTAAAACTTTCCTCCTGAAAGGAGTTAGATAGATGACTGGCATGACTCTATTGCTAAAAGGAAAAGTATGTTGCATGGGAGCAAGACACTAATTTGAGATGGAGAGCATATATTTTAAATTCATTTTCATTTAATTGTTTATTTGTTAAGTTATGGCAATGCAACACTTGGGCGATCTGGCTAAGGGGATGCCTTCCGGGAGGTTTTTTAAGGGAAACTGGCCCCTGTTTAGGCATTATAAATGTGGAGAAAACCCAGAAAACTCCACGTGGCCAGCCCATACAAGCAAGGTGCAAACCCGTGACCAAACTCCCAGTTCAGGGTACGAAGACTACTTGGCTACTGGTGGGCCCTTCATTTAATTATTTATGCAATTTTTGTTTATATAGTAGCCACATAGATCTTGTTTATAAGTAGGAGTTATTATGCTGATGTAGTTTCAAATTTGAAAAAATAAATAAATAAATAAAGATATGTTGTCTTATTTTTGACTAAATTTTCCTCCTTTTTGCTAATTTGAAACTAAGCCAGTATAATAAGTTCTATTTATAAAAATGCTTTGTTTACATTCCTGCTAAATTTTGTTTTCTAGGAGTTCTTAGTTATGTTAATGCTTTCTGACTAAAATTTGACAACATGGTTTGTGATTTTCAGCTTAAAGAAGTCATAAAAATGAAAACACATTTTAGTCTTTGGAAGAGAATTAATTAATTTTGATAGAAAATCAAACTTTTTGAGGACAGCTTTTGAATAAAGCCTGGAATTCCCCGGACTAAATTTAATAATCCGTCAGCAAAAATAGCATCAAGGTAGTCAAGTGCAAAAAAAATAGGAAGCAGCTGATTAATTCAAAATTTAAAAAATTAAAATTAAAAATTGTACACTAACTTTCTCCATTATATAATATGAATAAAATTTTAGTAGTGAATTGAAATGAGTTAATGAGCTTCAATAAAGTAGATTTTCTAAGTTTATAATTATAATGGAACTTAATAGATAACTGTATTTTATTCGTTTCCATTAAAGAACTAAGTATCGCATCTTTAATAGCACTCGATAGATGAAATATTTCGACCCCCATTAAAAATGATTACTCTGCCTAACTGATCAATATTTTCTGGTTCTGTGGACAACCAGTTATCAAGGTTGTTCCACTATGTATTTTAATTGAGAGAATATTTTCTATCTATTCCACAAAGCATTAACAGTTAATGAGTATATTTATTTAGGTGTCGGGACAGTATTTGGCAATTTTTCAATTTTATCATAAGTTACAAGTTTAAGTAGAATATATTTTAATAATTTGAATAATATACATTTAAAAAATAGTGAATAAAGAAACTATAACATGCCTGGCTTTTCATATAACAAGTGTTTATCACAGATATAATTTATGTTAACTAACTAATCACTGTATTGACTATTCTTTTGTTTATAATCATCGTCTTTAAGTTTAAAAATTTGGACACAAAACTGGAAAAGATGACTGTATGTGTATAAAGGAAAGAAACTTGAACAGGTTAAAGAAGTTAGGATATTTATTTAGACAAAGCACTTTTTGGTATTTTACTCTCGTCTTCAAATCAACAACAATCGATATTCTGATGGTACCGGTACATTCAACATTCAATAATTTATGCACAAGCAGTTTTACTATTCAAATTTTCAGAATATCAAGCATTATTTATCTGAATATGGGATTAAAATCCCAAAAAGTGTTTAATATAAATAAATATTCTGAATCCTTTAACATATTTAAGTTTTTCTTTTAAAAATTTTATATACAAAAGAATTTCAACATAATTTGTATAATTATATAACTGTGTATATTTCCATGTTAATATACTTCATTACTATACCAAGTAAGGTGAGAATACATTTATTTTACTGTTGTTTATTGTCAAAAAGTCAAAATATATATCTCAGTATTCACTTCTGATATTAGAATAAACATGTACTTTGAATGAGATTAACCCTTATTGACAACATTAACTGTTTTGTGTTAATCATTTATCTGAGTAATTCTTGATTTTGTGTTTTATATTATTAAAATTGCATTATATTGTACAGTGGTGCCTTGTACTTTGAATTTAATTCCTTCCAGGCCATTCAAATTAAAACATAAAAACAATAAATAAAATACATAAATACTGTATAATAAAATGAAAATTACATTTACCGTACCTTAGCAAGGAGTGGTGATGTCCTGTTTCTTAAGGTCAATACACAGTTTTCTTGGCTTTTTGACAAATTATCCTCTCGTAGATGATTCATTAGCTGATTGCTTCTCATTTATCCATACTAGGAGAAGTTTTCTGTCGTCTCAATCACGTGCAATCTCCTGGAGGTCAACGTTGTCACACCTTTAGCCACATTTGCTGCTCTAATTGCTTATTTGTTCTTAAGAATGATGCACACTATCGACTTCAGCATCTTAAAATGGCCTCCAGATACGGCACACGTGTACCTCTTTTATACTTCACATTAAGTTCCTTTTTCACTTCAGTCATTGATATTACAACCTTCCTTTTAGACTACTGTTGTGGTTAATAGATAGGGGTTATATATATTATCAAACACCAGAAATAAAGAGAGAAAAATATGCACTAAAACACATGACAAAATACAAGAGATGCTTTCATGAGGAAAGACATGTTAGGCATATAAAAGATGGCAATTACACTGTGAGCGATATTGTGAAATTTTAGATGTTTTTCAAATAATATGTTTGCAAATTTGTTAATGAAGATAGAAAATACTTTGTTTACTAGGCATTTATTGATTTATAAAGTAATCTTTTAAATAATTCAAACATTTAATGTAATCAAAAACTTAAACAATTTGTTTCTTTCAGATTGGTAGTTGGATTGATTCTCAGAAAAATTTAGAATCGAAACAAGATATGGGTAAATTTTTAAGTAATATTTTATCAGTGTGTACTTTCAGTATATTTATAATTTCACATAATAAATTTGTCTCTCTTTCTATAACTGCTTATTTTCAGATGTAAATTGGCAGTTAATAGCTAGATTTATATTATCCAATTAAATATCTTAGTTTTTGCGATATATAGACATTGGGAAAACTCCATTTATTCGGCATTGTGAAAGAAATTCGAACTTTGTTCTTGCCTTGCAAAGCTTAAGAACTATTCTTCTATATAGTTTGGCCGGCGTAGCCAGGATAAATGGAGTTTTCCCAATGTCTATATATCGCATCAGACTTCCAACGGGTTGTGACTCGTTGTTATCTTAGTTTTTGCCAACTTAATTATTTTTATGCACTAATATCAATTAATCAATACAATGTTTTTTCATAAAAATATATAATAACCCTACAAATTAAAATATAATTGATTATATAACAAATCTGTGAAGTTCGTAATAATCACTTTATATCTTTCTGAAAGACAGACAAATTAGGAAATTATTAAGTGAAATTTTATTATAAATAATAACGTAAGTTTATTACAGATTCATTATATATTTTTATCAGTTAATTAATCAATATGATATTTATGCATGAACTCGTTTATTAAAAATAATCATTTCTAAGTATGATATTTTCTTCTTTTAAATGAGATATAAAAAGTTTATTAATTAAAATGCACATTTTTCAAATTATTAATTATCGAAATAAAAAACAAATTATTATTTTGTAGCAATAATGTTCGGTAAGAATGAGTCACATTCCAAGAAAAGCAATCAATTTCTGAGTCAGAACGAAAATGGTTTTTCCCACGACTACATTATTTGGTTTAATTTTAACCTTCTTTGGAATTGATCTTCTTGTTACGTAAATTCTATTCCTGTTATTATCAAGGAATAAAATGTTTCAGTCGCAATAATTTTCTCGTGCGCAAAATGAATTTAATTTTTTTTTAATATTAAATTTATTATATGTAGCAATATAAAGATTTTTTTTTAATTTTAAAATAAATTACTCTCTAATGATTTATGCTATAAGCAAATTACATTAAAACTATTATTAAGTATATGAAAAATACTTATCAATTTGAATATAACAACCACCTTTGTGTAATACTTATTTATTTTTATATCCGGAATTTATTTTTAATTAATTTTCTCCATTTAGATTAAAAATAATTAATAGAAAATAGTTTTATTGCACACTAAATCGATTTAAAAAAATAAAAATTTATAGTATAAATGTATATGTATATAACTTTTGTAAAAAGTGTGTGCACAAAATACCCGATTCCATTATAATCAAATGAAAGGTAGTGAAACCAATCTTGTTAATTCAACTCAAACTACTTTTTTAAAGAGTAAAAAAAACTTTTTAGAAAATTCGAGCACTTTCAAATTCAAATCACTTTCTTCGGTATGAAAACTTATAATTTAATTTACATTTGAAGAACTTTCTCGACAAATGCATTGTCCAATTTGTTAATGTATGGCATTTGGTTTTTACTGCTTATTATCATTTTATACATATACTTTTATTTAATAAATTAGGTTTATTAATTTCAAAATTTTGTATTAAATAAGGAATTTAGATGTATAAATTTTGACTGAAGAAGATAAATATAGGTGAAGCGTTTAAACTTTTAATTTAGAGTGTTTTACATCCAGTTTTTTTAAGTATTTAGAAAACCATTAGTTTTTTTTTTACACAGAAAGAAAAGAGTTTAGTGTTTTCATCATTATTCTGGTTTTAAGGTAATGAAACATGCTAGCTTGAAATATTAAAAAACAAGCATTTAATGGTATACTAGTAGTTAACTATTTTAGACAAGAATAGCTTAAAATTTGAAAAAAGTTTCTTAATTAAGCAATATAATTCTGTTACTTTAAGTTATTGTTATTATTTTAAACATACCATACATTTAATTCTTATTATCATTTATCATTTAGAGCAGGGAGGTTTAAACTTCTTCCATTCACCAACCCTCTTTTACCTGAGAAAATCTGATACAGCTCCTGTTATATAGGTACATAAAATAAGTATACAAATAAAATCACTTACTGGTAATAAATCATAAAACAATTTATTTCAAAACAGTTTTTTAATGTACATATTATTTTACCATTTATTATAGACAAAAGCAAATTTGCATAGAAATGAGAGGGGATGTCCTTGTTTTTACTTTTATATTACAAATTAAATTTTGGCCAAATATTTGACTGCAGAAGGGCATCTTCAATGTTTTTTCAGAGTTGACCGACATTTGATTTTATAATTGTTGGTGCGAAAATGCCGCTTTACATAAATATGTAGTACAAAATTTTACTGTCAGCAAATTTTTCATGACTTCCTTTGAGTCATGATTCACAATTTAGGAAGCCCTGATTTAGAGTTAATTAATTTATATTTAAATCTTTACAAAAGAAACATTAATTTTAAATTGCATTGTATTTTGTTAATTTGATGATAAATAAAGCTAACTTCTTTCTAAAACATGTTTTACTATTTCGATTTTGTATATATTTAATGAACATCGATAATATGATTTGTTTAAAATAAATTTATTCTAAGTTGATAAATAAAATTCCAAACAAATTGAATATTTGACATGATTGATTTGGTTTTTTAAAGTTTAAACCTAATGCCAAATATAAGCCTGAAGCTGCATTTTAATTTTCAGGCCATATTAAGATTAATTAAATTAATTAATTTTGAAATTTGATATGACAATAGTTGGTTAATCAATATGGTTTGTAGTAAGTCTAAATTAATTTGTCTAGAAGTAAGATTGGACATAGATCTTGATCATATAACTAGTAAAATTTGTAGCGACAGATAAGTTTAAATTGAACATTTAATTTTTAATTAGTAATATTTTTTTTACAAGCTAGTGATGTAAGTGACTAGCTTTAAGCCAAATTTCCGTAATTAATTAATTAATCAATAAGTTTGAAAATAATTTGCTGATTTAGGCTTAAATTTAATTTTAAAATAATTTAGAAAAATAAAACAGTACTTCGTTTTTTAAGATAATGTCAAAGAAATATGAGTAATTAATAATGTATTTATTTTTTACTGTAGTTGTACTTTGATTTATTAAAATAATGATTTAAAAAATGACTATATACTCTATTTGTTTAGTATGCAATAGATTTATGTAATTATAAATAAATAAAATACTTTCTTACTGGAACTACAATATAAATAAAAACAAAACTTTTAACAATCCAGCAAATTGTTCTTAATATCATAAAAATGCTTTTGAACGCTTTAAGTGAACATCCTCAGTTATCATTTTGAATCAAACGAAGAATTCGAAATTACGTAAAATAATAATTCAAAAAGCAGTTACATAAATTTACGTTAACATTTAACAAGCTCAAATAATTGCAAAGATTATACAATTTAATTAAAACGAAATAAAGAAATAAAATAAAATACATACATCCAGTAAAAGTTATCTTAATTAACCTTCCCGCTTATATAAACTACGTTAATTCATCGTAGAAGGATTTCCATGCCGATGACAATCCGTCAGCATCCCTATGATTAACACAGTTTGTGTGCAACTGCGCCTTGTGAATTTCTAGTTTTTCTAGATGTTTCACGGCTTGCCTGGATCTTGTAGCCTTGATGATCAACGCCTGATCCCGGAAGACCTCGATATTCTGCTGTTCGGCAAAAGCAGCAAGCACTGTAGAGTCTGTTTTTATTCACTAAATGCTTATGTTCAATAATTCTTTAAGTTTCTCATGATTGCTCCTATGTATACCAAATTGGAGTTAAATCTACGGTTTTTAATGGTATAGAGTATACCCCTGCCATCGCGTTGCGTTCGTAACTGCCTTTATCGTTCCTTAAGAACCTGTACACGGTGGGATTATGTCTGTAAATTATCTGTATATTCTTATTTCTAGTAACTTTCTTAACCATTCCTTTGAGGAACGGTGTGTAATTGAGCATGACTCTTTCTTTATGCTGATTCCCTCCCTGCAAGGGGTGTCGCTTCTGACAATTCTCAATGAGAGCATCTATTCTTTCTCTACGGTATCCTTGCTGTATTGCTATGTTTCGGATATATTCCAACTTGTAAGTGTCGCAGATGCTGGTGCAATGCGTATGTGACTCTGGAGCTGGAGCAGGAAAATGGAAGCAATGTTAATTTTTTGCATGTATCTATAACTTGCAAGGAAGGGGAAATCAGAACAGATATATACTGGAAACCCAGTTATCTTTTTATTATCATTCCTAGGAACTCCACAGACCCTGAGCATATAAAAATGGTGGTTTTTCATTCTTGGATAAGGAGGGCGCAGATGCATTGCACCAATATAGTGTTGTGACACTTACAATGAGTCGGAATATATCCGAAACATAATAATACAGCAAGGATACCGTAGAGAAAAAATAGATGCTCTCATTGCGAATTGTCAGAAGCGACACCCCTCGCAGGGAGGGAATCAGCATAAAGAAAGAGTCGTGCTCAATTACACACCGTTCCTCAAAGGAATGGTTAAGAAAGTTACTAGAAATAAGAATATACAGATAATTTACAGGCNTTCTACACGTCACGTTCAGAAATAGAATCGGGACCAGGAAGTGTTAATATAAAGCGGCATGCAAGATTTACAGGCGGTTTTTTGCGCTTTTGCGGGAAATCGAACATATTTTTATGCTCATGTAAAAATTCTCTGGAAACGTCTGGAAACGAGAGACCTAATTCTTGCATTTTGTGAAAACGAATAAGATTGGCTATAATGTAATTATCTTAATCTTCACTATCGTTACTTTTTGCCCACAAATAAACACCCAGCGAAGCAGGTCCTTGCAGCTAGTAATAATAATAATTTAGTAACATAAATTTATTCATAGTAAAATGTACTCGCGGGCCGTAAAAATTATTTGGCAGGCCGCCAGTTGGACAGCGCTGCTCTATACCATTAAAAGACTGTAGATTTAACTCCAATTTGGTATACATAGGAACAATCATGAGAAACTTAAAGAATTATTGAACATAAGCATTTAGTGAATAAAAACAGACTCTACAGTGCTTGCTGCTTTTGCCGAACAGCAGAATATTGAGGTCTTCCGGGATCAGGCATTGATCATCAAGGCTACAAGATCCAGGCAAGCCGTGAAACATCTGGAAAAACTAGAAATTCACAAGGCGCAGTTGCACACAAACTGTATTAATCATAGGGATGCTGACAGGTTGTCATCGGCATGGAAATCCTTCTACGATGAATTAACGTAGTTTATATAAGCGGGAAGGTTAATTAAGATAACTTTTACTGGATGTGTATATATTATTTTATTTCTTTATTTCGTTTTAATTAAATTGTATAATCTTTGCAATTATTTAAGCTTGTTAAATATTAATGTAAATTTATGTAATTGCTTTTTGAATTATTATTTTACGTAATTTTGAATTCTTCGTTTGATTCAAAATGATAACTGAGAATGATCGCTTAAAGCGTTCAAAAGCATGTTTATGATATTAAAAACGATTTGCTGGATTGTTTAAAGGTTTTGTTTTTATTTATATTATAAATAAAGACAATAATTATTTATCATCATTAAAAATCAACCTTTTCATTAACAGAAATATATAAAAAGTTCATATGTACCAGTATCTTATTTAAATTTTTGTTAAAGTATTAGTTAGATTCAATAAAATTCATTTGAATAGAAGCAAATTTCTGGTAGAAAAATAAAATGGCACAGTTGAAAGCAGACATCAAGTCCAAAATCCAAAAAATCAGAAAAAAAATCCAAAAATATCAAATAAAATTTTTATACAATATGAGATTCAAAGTTCAACACTTGACACCTCACAGAATGCCATAGCATCCAAACTGTCTAATACTTTAAGCACAGTTTGTCTATTTTTAAAGATGTTTATAACTTGCTTAATGTTATTGTAAATTATAGTAATACAAAAGAAAATGTTATCACTTATTATTAAATTTTCTTAATATTGTAAGTTATTTAACATATATATATATGTTATAGCATGTGCATATATATATGATGATTAGAAACTTTCTGTATAAAGTGATATCAGTTGGCAGAGAACTAAGTACTGTACACTCTTAACATGGAAGAAGGAATCCTACGGCAGGTTGAAAATAATCAAGGCATAAGCATGCAAGCAGTTGCACTAAATCTAGTTGTGGCATCTGTGGACATACATTTAATAATGATAAAGGTTTGTTTTGGTGTTCCCTATCTCCCATTAAACTTTATACAGAAAGTTTCTTGCATCATGCAGGTTTACTTGGACTCTTCCACTTTCACACAGTTGCCAGTGCAAATGTGCATGTGTTTGTTGGCTTGTTACATGTCTATTAGGGTAAACTCATGGTAAACTCTAAAAGCAGCTTCTCCACTGGCTATCCAATACACTAAATGAATGCCAGCAGTCTTAGCATTTGTGAAATGTGCCATATTACAAATATGAAGTTTGCATTAAGAAAGATATGGCAACAAATAGCTAATTGCTATGCCACCCAATTACTCTCTCTAGCACCAACAGCAGCTGTGACATTTGTGGATGTACATTTAATAACAAAAGTAATATATGCTAGTGTATAAGTCAATCTCAAGATTTGTCAGCTCAAAACTTTGGTTTAGACATCAGTTGATTTCATCTCAAAACCTGATACACTACTGTTTATGTTAAACTAAAACTGGAATATGGATATGCTATACATATTCCAGTTTTATGCCTAAGGGGTAAATACATCAAAATCAATGTCTCCAATGAAATATTAATAGTTTACACAACTTAATATCTTGATAGTACCAATATGTACAACATACAAAGTGTGATCAAAAAGAAATCAAATTTGCTCTATAAAGATTTTAATACTTAACTAATTTAAATTTGGCCATCATTCCCTTGAACGAACTTTCCCTGAATTTATAAAACAATCTCACTGCTTCTGCCAAGCCTCAAACACTCCTTGGAAGTCATTATTTCAAAAATTTTGAATCACTCATTGCAGTTTGGACTATTTACCTTTAACTGTATTGAAATGTTGATCTGCCCATTGAACTTCAGCTTCATTCTGTGGAAAAAATTAATAAGGGTCTAAATCCAGCTAGTGAAGAGGGTGAGAATGATCAGTCAGGTTTTTTGCTAAAAATGCTTGCATTTTGAAGGCTATGTTTATGGGAACATTGCCATTATGGTGGAGCCAGGTTTAGTTGTTCCACAGTTCTGGTCTTTTGCAACAAAAATCTTCATTAAATCACTTCAATATGTTGCAGTAAAAGTCTGAATTCAATGTTTGACTGGGAGGAACAAATTTTCAGTACACAACCCCCTCGGATAAAGAAAAAATAAAAATCAGCATTCTCTTTGCCTGATTTGTCTTGTCTTCTCGGATCTTCAATATAGTGGCTCACTCGTGGTTTAATTAATTGCCATACCCTCCCAAAGCATTTTGAGGGTCTCTGTGGCAGATTTCCCAAATTTTAACATTTGCTCTTTGCTCAGTTTTCAAGTTTAGAATTAATTCTTTTTTTTGAACTCTGAAAACATTTTTTTAAGATCAACTTGTGTTTTAGTATCATTGTTATTTCCAAATTAATTCATGTAAATTATAAAATGATTCCTTCTACATCTATGCTTAAGTAAGAAATTACATCATTAAAAAAAGCTAATGAAATAGCACACACACACACACACAATGTTAAATATAAATCAAAATTACAATGAAATAAATGAGATGATATAACATAAATGTCAGTTCAGTTTTACAAATGAATCACATAACATGCAAAAACATTGAAAAATACATTAAAATAAACAATTTGCAGTAATAACATTCTTGATCCTTCTTCTTTTTTGTTTTTTTTTTTTTATTTGATTGATGTAGCTAAGTGATAAGTTATTTGCCAGTTGATAAATAACTTTTATTCTAAGAAATGCTTCACTACTTAATGTTGTTTCAGTAATTGCTAAACATTAATTTCCACAGAGACCAAAAAGTCTCTTCCTCTTTACAGTTAATCTCTTTTCTTCAATAATCTTATTACCTTTTTTTCATAAATCTACTATTAAGATCTTTCTCTTAATTAAAATTAACTTTTTTCTTTTTAATACTATCCTGTCTGTTTCTTCTAAATTTGACTTTTTTTTTTATGTTAACTTGTTTTTGTAACTAATTAATTTATTGTATTATTGATGTAATCTTACTTTAGTGTTCATTCTCTCTAATACAGGTATGAAGTAAATTATTCTTTTCTATTTCAGATATTGTTGTTCCTAATTTTATTGAACATTGATGAAAATCTATGTTCTCTGGTATTGATACTGTAGCTTCTTAGTAAATTGATTGTCTAGTAATCTCTTGAAATTTGTTGACGGAGGCCTATTTTTATATATGTATTTTCTAATTTTTTTGCTTTTATTCTGTATTTTTCTTTTTATGTTAATTTTATTGCAAAATGTTGTTTATTTCTGTATTTTAACAGAAATAAACCTATTTTGTTTTTTAAATAGCTTTTAAAATTTTAGTTTCTTGTATAGCCTTTTTTTTTTATTTTTAAATTTTTATAACAATAATTTTGCTTTGTATTTATCAATTAAATAAATAATAATAATAATAATATATATATATGGTTTAAAGTTGAAGAAAATATTGAGAAATAAAGTACATAAATTGTCATTAAGTTGGGTTCCTGCTGCTATAAATTTTAGTAGATGGAGATTTGTTTTGTATACAAAGGAGAGATTGTCTAGTAATCTCTTGCCACATACAGTAATTAACATCTTTTAATTCCAGCAAAACTCTTTTCGACCTAGTTAGAACTGTAACCTGCTGATGGTCTTTCAATTAAGTCAAAAATGTTAGTTAAAATAACACATCTTTAATTTCTAACAAAATCATTTTAAGTATATGAACTTAATCAGTAGTTAAACACCAATCGAATGCCGAAAATCTATCAGTAGTTCTAGTTAGACACTTAGACTCTGGAGAGAAAGGCTTTGATTTTATTTTTTACCTTGCCATCATTGATTGGTAAGGATCACAATCCCTATTTGTTTATTCAGTATACCAGTAGGTGCACAGCATGATCATGCATGCCATCATAATAATAAAGGAATTTAGTATGATTTTATATTTACGAGAGCTATTCAAAAAGTATCGGACCTTTGGTCGGCAAAAATACATTTATTGATTTTGAGGTACAAAACCCTAATCCCCTTCAAAGTAGTCTCCTTGGTAGTGTATACACTTTTCCCAGTGTTCCTGCCATTGCTGGAAACACCGCTGGAACGCATCTTTTGGAATGGCCATCAGCCGGTCCGTCGCATTCCACGCGATGTCTTCTCTCGACTAAAATCGGGTTCTTTTTAGCTGCATTTTCAGCTTGGGAAATAGCCAAAGGTCACGTGGAGCCATGTGGGGAGAGTACGGAGCGTGACGAATCACAGGAGTGTTGTGTTTGGCGACGAAAGCCTGAATCAGATGCGCAGAATGGGCGGATGCATTATCACGATGGAGCTGCCAAGTTTTGATCGACCACAGATCTGGTCGTTTGCGTCGCACAGCATCGGAAAGACGACGAAGGACCTCCTGGTAGTACTCCTTTGCGATGGTTTGGCCTTGTGGTGCGTACTCACGATAAACCACCCCACGAGAGTCGAAAAAACTGTCAACATGACCTTGATATTGCTGCGGACCTGCCACGCTTTTTTTGGCCTCGAGGATCGTCCCCAAAAGTCTGCTGAATCTTGCGAATGGTTTACGCTTGGGTATCGCCAAGGTTTTTGGCAAAATTTGATGTAATATCGCTGCTCTTGTTGTTCAATCATTTGCCAACTTAGTGGAATCCAACGAGAGCTCACTACATGTTCTCACTCATAGGCCGATTGCCAATGACTGATGCTTCCTGCAGGTAGGAAAAAATTCAGGGCTGTGCATGACTGTCCCCTCCACAACTCCACCGAAAGAGGCCTCCCGCGCATCATTGGTTTACACGGAAAAAATAAAAGTCCGATACTTTTTCAACAGACCTCGTATATAAAGGGAATTGGAGTCTCTCTTAGCATCCTGTCCACATTGCACTGTAACGGGCCTGCTTGCTTGATATGCAAGAGGCTAAGCAGGAGAACTACATGGTTGGCTATGTAATTGATTTAAAACTGATGCATGCAACTTGCACAAAAATAAGAACTATGTTCATCAGCTAAACAGGATTCTTAAATGAAAAATGCTTGAGCACTATGAAAACTCTCCTCCTCTACTTTCTTAATGTCCTCAACAGGTTGTCTCATATTCTCTGGTGATCAATATAACTAACATAACCTCTCTAAAATACCATAATTGTCAACTGTCCAGTTTTGAACCAAGCTGGATGGTTCTATGGGTCATGTCTGGTGTTCAATTGAGAGATCAAACCAAATACTGGATGATTTCATACAAATGCACTGTGATAATTTTCTAATAACTTAGTAAAAGAAAAATTATCATAGTGAACTGTTATAATTTTTATTTTACTAAGTTATTAGAAAACTATCACTGTGAACTGTTTCTAAGTTTATTGACATTGATTCAAGCAATATAATGTTTTATTATCGTTTCTAATGTAGAACATGGATTATATATACCTTTTTGGTGATTTTATTGCGAATCCATTCTGAGCAAACAGGTACAATGATTTTAGTATTTATAGCATTTTTCCATTATTAATTGATGAATTAGTTTACTTGAGTCATAATTACTTTCACACATCAGCATTCTTTCGTGTGCAATGTAATTAATAAAACAGTATAACTGACCATGGCACTACCGTTTGACAAATATGCAAAATAAAACTTAGGAAATTCTATCATAATTTGCCATAATAGAACATCTTTAGTTTGAATAAAAATTTCAGACTGAAAATACAAATACAAAAGACTAGTGGTTTCTATAAAAACTGGATGCATCACCATGATTATCCTGGATTATCATTATTAATAAAGTTATCATTTCTTTAAACATTATTTTCTTAATGTTAATTTTCTCTTAAATTAAAAGTTATTAAATTATGTTTTTCTAATTGAATGATTATTTACTGTTTAATTGGTGGGAAATACTTAATGAATATTGCAGAATTAACTGTCGCATAACGATTAATTGTTGGAGGAGCTGATTAGTATGATTAACAATTAGCAAATAATTAATCAGTACGTTTCTAATCTGTACAGTATTAACATGAATGCTAATAAACTAATCCAATATCAAATAATAACAAAAAACAAAACTCACTGTTTTAAATAAGGATATTAACAATAGATTTAAATAATTTAGTTGGATGTTAATAAACTGAACTGTTTGCATTCACAGGTTTTCTTTATATCATTTAATTTAGTATTTCAGGTTTTGTTTTCATAAGATGATAAAAAAAATAACTGCATTTATTTATTATTTTATTATATTTATCTGTAAAGTTCTCTTAATGAGTCTAGACATTGTTATAGCCAAACCTTGATGTGCCCAAATTTATATTACAGTGGATGCCTGTTAATAAAATCATGTTTATTGTTATGTTATAGTCTTATTGTAATCACTTTTCGAAGTCCCAAGATATATGTGCAAAATTCATTGTTTAATGTTATCAATGCAAAAACATTGTTTACAAATGGATGCACAGAGAAATAAAAGATGCAGATTTCACTTCATGAAAACACTACAAGATAAATGGCCTAAACTTCTGAAATTTCACATTGCTTTGCTTATAATGCTGATGAGACCTGGCCTTTATTTTTGTACTATGCTAGAACAAACCTGCTTTACTTATTTAAAAATGAACATGAGGTTGTAAGATCTCCAAAGAGTATCTGACAGTCATGTATTGTATAAGCATAGGGGGAGAGGAGGAGGATTTGACAATGATAGGAAAAAGAAAAAGTTTAAGGGGATGAAAGCATTATTCAAAAAAATAACAGTTTAGTCTAAATGTTACTTGATAATACAATTAAACAACTAAAATGAAACATTTTTAAGTCAAATTATAATCTTTTATAATTATAATAATATTTTGAAAGATCTGATAAGTTTAGTGTCATCATATTTTCTTGCTTTAATAATAATTTCAATATAAAGCAGTAATTGTTTTGGACATCTTTACAACTTTATTGAGCTGCAATTTATAAATTGCAGACCTATACCTTTCCAAAACATCGCTCTTTTTTTTCTCTTTTTCGTTTTAAATTTGGTTCGAAGGTTTTCACATACGATGATTCGAAAGGTAAACGAATCAAAAGAAAATGTTCGATTTTCAACGTCCAGCTCAGTATTTATCAAAAAAAGCCTGAGGAAGAGCCCCAGAAGAGGCGTCGAAAACGTTTGCAGAAGTATTATACATTCACTCCAGTTACGAGGTTTAAAATAAGAGTTATTTCTATACCTTTCCACTGATATATGTCTGTCCTTCATTAATCTCGAGAACAGAGTTAGATAAATGGAAGCTTAGTGGCCAGATATATTTTGTTTTTTAATTTAAAAAATGATTAAAAATTGTCACAATAGGTAATTGCATAATAAATAATTACATCACAATAAATAATGGCTTCTCATCAATAATGCATTGCACAGTAAAATCAAAACCTGTATTTACAACATTTATCTGCTGTCAAAATGCAGCAAAAAAAGAGATCCAGAAGCTCTAAAAAGAACAATATTTAGGAGCCATATTATGTTTAATTAAAGAGTGATATTTTTGTAATTATAATTGTTGTTCAAAAGTACAACATTGTAAACAAAATTAAAATTTAATATATAAAGATATTTCGAATACTTTTTATAGTAACTTTACAGTTTAAAAAGAAAAAGTGATGATTTTTCTGATGATGCATCTCACAAAATACAGAAAACTGAACACTTGCATTACACATATTTAAACTTTTCAGAAATAAATTACTGTATTAAATCAGTTTCTTAAAAATAGGCATGTAAATTAGCTGATTAAACATGGTATTTTTCTTTATGTATTACAATAGTGTAAAGAAAGATAGAAAGTCATATTCAAGACTACTATATATCATGGATGGCCAACCTGCGGAACGCGTTCCACAGTGTGGCATGGCGGAGTTTAAACAGTGGCACATGAAGACTTATTGAAAAATTAAAAAATTTGAAAAAATAATAATATTGTCTTCAGGAACTTTGTCAAAATCCATAAAAACCCTACTTATACGCTACTGAATACCCCAGTGCCCGAAAGTGGCACTGCTTGACACCAGTACAACAATGCGGTAAGACAGCATGGTAATGGGACGAGCCCAATGGTTGAGTTGCCTTGCTTTGGTGCCTATGGAAACTATGGTGAAGGCTTCTTATGAACTTTCTCTATTGTTAGCCCACAAGAAGAAACCCTATTCTGACAGAGAGGAGATAATAAAAAATAGCCTTTTAATATTTGCCCAAAATGTACATGATATAAACGTCAAAAATATGGTTGATAAAATAGCTTTGTCTAGAAATACCATCATGCATCGTATAAATGACATGGACCAGGATATTGGCACACAAATTGTCTCTGGACTACAATATTCAAATACTTTTAACTTTGGATGAAAACTGTGACATCACAGACAATGCGCAGTTAAGCATATTTGTGCATTACATGAACAATAATTTTGATATTGTGGAAGAACTTCTTCATTTGCTCCAACTAGTTTTCACTACAGATGAGGACATTTTTAAAGAATTTAAAACTGTAACTGAAGTTAACAAAATAGAGTGGACAAAATTAGATAGTGTTTGCACAGATGGAGTGCCTTGCATGGTTGGCAGGATAAAAGGTTTTGTTACATTGCTTGAAAATTATTTGGGAAGAAAAGTTTTTAAGTATCATTATATTATCCATCAAGAAGATCTTTGTGCCAAGGACTTAAACCTGTCTTCTGTTGTTGACCCTGTAGCACACTGTATCAACAAAGTATGAGCTTGAGCTCTGAATTGACAACAATTTTGTGAGCTTTTCCCAGAAGAAACGGAAGAGAATGGCAAGTTACTCCTTCATTGTAGTGTGCGCTGGCTTTCCAAAGGAAGTGCACTCACAAGATTTCGGAATTTGAGGGAGTGTGTGTTAAAATATCTGGAAGAAAACAATGAACTTCCCGGTAAGTGCTTGCTACTCAACAATGAAGATTGGCTATGGAATTTAGCTTTTCTCACTGATATTATGGGACATTTAAATAATTTAAATTTAAGATTACAGGGAAAAGATTGTATTTTCTTTTTCAACAGTCCCCTTGCAACATACTTCATACTGTTGCAACAGTGCAACAGGATGAAGTATGTTGTGCTTCTATTCAAATGCCACCATACTGGTGGCATTTGAATAGAAAAATTACATAATACAACATTACTGGCAAGCACAAAATATGTTTTAAGTGTAGGAACTGTTCTACTTTCAGCACCGGGGTGAAATCAACACTACACTATCCAGAACCTGTGACCGGTGCTCGACGCATATATAGAAAAGTGAACAGATCGCTCAAAAACGTTTGTCAAGCGATATACAATATATATGCATCGAGCACAGGTCACAGGTTCCGGATAGTGTAATAATGTTTTAAGTGGTTTTCGAGGGTGCAGAGTTTAAATATTTGGTCCATTTTTTGCAAAATTTGATTAGTTGGCAGATTATCATTTGATGAAACGGTTTGTTAGAGCTAACATTAGAAAAAAATATGGCATCTTAAATTTTTTAAGATCATATTTTCAATTGCTTTCTACTTGATCAATGAAATTTTGACATTTTATACCATCTGAGTGTCACGATAAACATGACAATGGTAGGCTAAAATGAAAACTATATAAAGAATTTGGTTATTTTAATATTTGTTATATTAGAGTATTTGATTTATATAAAAATACAAAGGTTAACTTACATAAGGGTTTATCACACAGAGTGACCAATCTAACACATTTTAAAAATTCTTTAAATTGTGTACAGTAGAGGAATAATGAATTTTTAAAATGTGTTAGATTGGTCACTTTGTGTGATAAACTCTTGCGTAAGATAACCTTTGTAAATATAAATCAAATACTATAATGTAATATAATAGAATGATTAGAAGTATGAAATAATCTAATAATTACAAATACATTGCACTAACCTTATATAGCTTTGCAGTTAATTTTTGAAACGTAACACTAACATTTTCGGTCCACTCTAAGACCTTCAGGTGGAGTCCTATAAAAAAAAAATATTTCCAGTGCAATCTGAGTTAAATTTAGCTTTCAATTCTAATTTAGGCATTCAAAATTGGAACAATTAGAATCAGAAGCTAAATCGAACTCTGATCTCACCAGAAAAATTTTTTATAGAACTCCATCTGACGAAGGTCCTAGGGTGGACTGAAAATGTTAGCATTACATTTCAAAAATTAACTGCAAAGCTATATAAGGTTAGTGTGACATATTTGTATTTATTATTGCTTTATTAGATTAAAATCCATACAATGAACAATCTTAATGTTTTTGCTTATTATTTTCCCAGACAATGCCAAGATCACCTGCTAGTGTCTTTTAAAGAAACAAAAGGCTTGGCTTGCTATGCATAAACAAAACAAAACACATTTTGCTAAGATAACTTAGATTAATTTAATTTTTTGAGAATTTCTTGGAATATAATCCATGTTGTAAAATCTGCTGATTTTCAAATAATAAACCAGATAATAAGACAAAACTATTGCATAGGTTTAAATGTATATCTATTTAGTGATATTTATTGTGGCTTTTGTTGTTTAAAATATATTTCATTATTCATTTTAATATCATTCCTAAAAATAATATTTATCATAATATTGCAAATTAATAAGAAATTAATATTATGATGAATAACTATAATAATATATACTGATTAAATTTTATATTTTAAGAATTATTATTGATTGTTAAGAACCATTTTAAAATGTAAGTTATATTTATGAAAAACCTTCCAGGATTGATAAACAACACGATGAAAGTAAATTTCTGTTGCTGTCTCCTTTGTCTTTGTAGATTATCAGAAAGAGAGAAATACATTCTTAAAAATAATACCCATTAATAAAATGTCACACTCATTTTTTCAGTTAGGCCAAGGTATAGTACATAAAGCATTAATTTTAAATACTTGAATAATTAATAAGAACTTTTTATTAACATGAGAGTGATGATTACTTGCAGATGGCCCATAAGCCATATTTGTCATCATATATGTTTTTAAAAACAATGCTTAAAAGTTTGAACAAATAAATTTTAATTTTTGTGTCACTGGGGAGGGCTTAAGCCCCTTTAGTCTCCTTGAATCCACCTTTTCTAATAGGTCTATCTTTTCATATCTTTTGTGGGTTCAACTAGGTCAGCATTGAAAGATGGGCTGATAGATCTAGCTCAACTCACCTTGAAAATTTTTCTGGATCTAACTCATCCTTGAGCCCAGGTCTCTTAAAGCCACAGGTTAATATGAGAGGAAATCAAAAACACTGCCAACTACATTTTTCTGGAAATGTATATTTTGAAATTTCAAAAGTGTAATATTATATGTGAGATGATAGTTCCTTCTGTGTTTCCTTGACAGTTTCCAACATTGTCTGGTGAGATGCAATGGAAATATGAATGTTTGAAAATGGTGAGTGTTCTGTTGATTTCTAAGCCAAAGTAATTCAGAAGTGTCATTTAGTTTTTGTGATATCTGGCAAGAATGTAAAGAAAATGTATTGACAAAATGTGTGAAGTTCAGAAACAAAACGGCAAGCATCTATGATGTCTCCAGATAAGGTTATTCTTTGTCAACTGCAATACAGTCCAGATAGGGCATCTTTTGATTATCATCTGCTAACCCCTTCTTAAGGATACCAAAAGCCCTCAAAAGGATTAGAGGGTCACCACTTTGATAGTGACAATGATATAAAGATAGCAGTTTGACTGTGGCTGTATAAGCAATCAAGCACATTGTGAGAGTGACACCCAAAAATTTGTGCCAAATAAAGGAAATGTTCGGTCTATCTTGGAAAGTATGTGGAAAAATAGGGTATGAACTCAGTTTTCAAATGTAAGTATGTATTTTGAAATTCTAAAACAATGTTTCAGCTTTTGAGAAAAATGCGGTTGATAAAGGACTTTGATTCACTCTTGTAGCTTTGCTACCTCAGTCATTTGACTGTTTGTGTACATGNGTAATCGGTAAAACCTGTATAATCTACCATTGTTGTGCTTCCGTGTGATTAGTTCTCCCAAGCAATCTTCTGCTCGCTTCTAACAATTAGAAAAGAGAACAAGAGGCTATCAAATACATAAAACATGTCTAAAATGGAAAGCTAAATCACAAAACTTTAGATTGGAATAATTTTCTGTTAAACTTTACTACAAGCCAGAAACATGTATAATGCAGAAATATAAGAAGTATACCTGTAATTAACTCAAAATACACCTAAATTTAGTAACAAAAAGTAATTTAATAACTGAACTAATGTTTTCAATTCTATTTAAAGATCATCTTCAAGTCTTCAGACAGAATAGAAAATAAATTTAAAAATACAATCAATCAAATGATTGATTTTTAACCAAAAACAACTATAATATTCTTTAATATACAAAAAAAAACTTTAATATTCAACCAATGTGCAATGCACATTGGTTGAATATTAAAGTTTTTTTTGGTTACTAGATTTATGTGTATTTTGAATTAATTATAAGTAATGCATCCAGTTTTTACACTAATTAATTAGGTATATCTATACAACAAGGAAATTGAAGAGGTTCTTTATACTCAAAAGGGTATGAAAAAATAACCCAAAGTGAAAAATTGAGGTTCCATTTGTTGTGGACAAATAAATAACAACAGTCATCACAGAGCATGACAAACTTCATTCCAAGAATGATTTTGCACCTTTTTTAGATGAATGTAATGTGATGAGGAAACATACAAACACAATATCTTTGTTAATGATTAGTTAGACAAATTTGTTTGGAATTAACCAACAACAAAATCAAATACTTTGAAGAATCAAATGAGTTCCAAGAACTGAGTTCTTCGGAACAAGCAATGAATGTAATTCATTGAAAATAAAGTAGCACAGTGCTGCCAATTTGTCTTGTGTGGACTATGGAGTAATTAGTAACAAGCATTTAAGAACAAGTTGATTAACATTGTTGGTAAATTACAGAGATTAAAGTTAACAATTAAAATTCCTCAGAGTCTTACAAAATATATATATTTTTTGTGATATTTTTATGATATTTTGTGATGTATATTTTGTAATATATTTATATATAGTGCTATAAAAATTAGCATAGCAAGGAGGAGTTTTCAGAATCAAACAAAATTATACATGTATAAGTATAATGGTGATATAGGCAGGCATGGAGGCATACAAGTGCTGTATGGTGTCCTGGGGTCCACAGTTGCTGCAAGTGGTCCTCTAGTTCGGTAAAACTAATTAGAACTCAATTTGTTACAAATCTGCAGACCAGGGAAGTGTGGCAATGTGACAGAAGCAGTTCTGTGACCCTCGCTGTGTGTGGTCGAGCATTGTCCTGCTGAAAAATGGCTCTTGGGAGTCCTGCCATGAGAGCCAACACATGTGGCTGCAGGATATTACTAACCACTGGGCTATGATAGTCCCACATGGGCTTGCGGATCACTACTAGAGGTGACCTGATGTCTTATGTGATGGCACTCCAGACCGTCACACCATGCTAGTATACTATATTAAGAAAAGACCAAATTCTACAAGAGAAATTTTCGAGAATGCAGAAAAAGGGAATACAGTAAAACCTTGTTAGAAGTAATCATAAGATTTCTTAGGAGAACTAACATGCAGGAACACGACGATGGCAGATTATACAGGCTTTATTGTATGTCCCTTGTCAGTTTTTTATTCAATATATATATGGTTAAAAACATTAAAAGGTTTGTATTACAGTTCTAAACATTATAAAAGTAGTATAGTATTTAGAGAACTTTAAATTAGGATTTGAGAACATTTAAGACTTGTTAAATACAGTTATTCTAACTCAGCAGTCAGGGGACACTGCTATCATGCAGGTTGCAAAGTGTCATCTACACAATATCAAAATTCTTGAAATTACTGAAAATAGAGTGAATTTAAATACTAGTACTGACATTAGAGAGATTTGGTTATGTTATACCTCTGAGAAGAGTCCATTTTAAGATACTTCTCCCTCTTCCCATTTCCTTTTTTATTTTAATATTATGCTGTATCGGTTTTAGTATTTTATTGGTATCATTATTGTGTTACTACTTTTAGACTCTATTTTTACCAATTTTATATATATTTATTACATTTTATAACTTACAGGTGTTTCTTTTTTAACTCTTTTACAATAATTATTTATTATTTTATTTAGTTTTTATATATTAATTATTTAATGCAGTATTTATGAATCCAGTTATCACCTGCATATTTATAAAATACAATGTTTATAGCAGTTACCACATTTGAAGTAATATTATATTTGATAATTAGTTTATTTTGCTGTGTTTATACATAAATATTTAGAACTGTAATCTAATGTTTTTAACCAGATGTGTATTAAATAAAAATCACTGGTGAGGAACATACAGTCTGAAATGCATTTTTCTTTGTAATCGGTAAAACCTGTATAATCTACCATTGTTGTGCTTCCGTGTGATTAGTTCTCCCAAGCAATCTTCTGCTCGCTTCTAACAATTAGAAAAGAGAACAAGAGGCTATCAAATACATAAAACATGTCTAAAATGGAAAGCTAAATCACAAAACTTTAGATTGGAATAATTTTCTGTTAAACTTTACTACAAGCCAGAAACATGTATAATGCAGAAATATAAGAAGTATACCTGTAATTAACTCAAAATACACCTAAATTTAGTAACAAAAAGTAATTTAATAACTGAACTAATGTTTTCAATTCTATTTAAAGATCATCTTCAAGTCTTCAGACAGAATAGAAAATAAATTTAAAAATACAATCAATCAAATGATTGATTTTTAACCAAAAACAACTATAATATTCTTTAATATACAAAAAAAAACTTTAATATTCAACCAATGTGCAATGCACATTGGTTGAATATTAAAGTTTTTTTTGGTTACTAGATTTATGTGTATTTTGAATTAATTATAAGTAATGCATCCAGTTTTTACACTAATTAATTAGGTATATCTATACAACAAGGAAATTGAAGAGGTTCTTTATACTCAAAAGGGTATGAAAAAATAACCCAAAGTGAAAAATTGAGGTTCCATTTGTTGTGGACAAATAAATAACAACAGTCATCACAGAGCATGACAAACTTCATTCCAAGAATGATTTTGCACCTTTTTTAGATGAATGTAATGTGATGAGGAAACATACAAACACAATATCTTTGTTAATGATTAGTTAGACAAATTTGTTTGGAATTAACCAACAACAAAATCAAATACTTTGAAGAATCAAATGAGTTCCAAGAACTGAGTTCTTCGGAACAAGCAATGAATGTAATTCATTGAAAATAAAGTAGCACAGTGCTGCCAATTTGTCTTGTGTGGACTATGGAGTAATTAGTAACAAGCATTTAAGAACAAGTTGATTAACATTGTTGGTAAATTACAGAGATTAAAGTTAACAATTAAAATTCCTCAGAGTCTTACAAAATATATATATTTTTTGTGATATTTTTATGATATTTTGTGATGTATATTTTGTAATATATTTATATATAGTGCTATAAAAATTAGCATAGCAAGGAGGAGTTTTCAGAATCAAACAAAATTATACATGTATAAGTATAATGGTGATATAGGCAGGCATGGAGGCATACAAGTGCTGTATGGTGTCCTGGGGTCCACAGTTGCTGCAAGTGGTCCTCTAGTTCGGTAAAACTAATTAGAACTCAATTTGTTACAAATCTGCAGACCAGGGAAGTGTGGCAATGTGACAGAAGCAGTTCTGTGACCCTCGCTGTGTGTGGTCGAGCATTGTCCTGCTGAAAAATGGCTCTTGGGAGTCCTGCCATGAGAGCCAACACATGTGGCTGCAGGATATTACTAACCACTGGGCTATCATAGTCCCACATGGGCTTGCGGATCACTACTAGAGGTGACCTGATGTCTTATGTGATGGCACTCCAGACCGTCACACCAGCTGTGGGGCACTGTGCTCCTCCAAACCATAGGAAAGATTGAGGTGTTCATCACAGGGTCTCCAAACATAAACATGGCCATTGTCAGTGCCCATACTGAATCTGGATTTGTCACTTTAGATGACCTGGTTCCATTCCATTGCTGTCCAATCCCATTGAATTTTAAACTACCTATGATTACAAGGAATAAAATTCTGTGACCACTAAATACCATTTGCAATTCAGATAACATAGGTCCATTCTGAGGTTTTGCCACAGTCAATATGGGAACAAAGCTGAGATTAAGGATTCTCAAATGTTATGTTATTCTTGTGTGCATTGATCATAACTCTTTATTATAGTGGCTATCTGCACAGGCAATCCTGACCACTATACCAACAATTGTGCATAGACTCAACATTTGTTTATCCTAAGATGTCCCTGATTAATTTTGTCTAGAATTTCTTTTCATAATTGTGTTGGAAAAATTATATATGATCCTTTCATCAGCAGGCATTCTTCTGATATTTCTACTCTATACGGTCAACATGCTCTTCATAATTTGTTCTTTTTGTGCCTTTCTGCCCATCTTCTCTTACTATATTTATTTAATTTTTTACATATTTTTGCCTCCTGTTGCAATTTCCAGATCTCAGCCAGACAAGAGGCTGATGCTAATGCTTTACATAGTTGCTCTCACAAAGACTCTTATCCCATTATTCAGTTTGTCACTTTCTGTTTGTTGTAACATTCAGCATGATAAAATATCTGCTGTCCCGGGACTGTGGGGATGACATAAGAGTATTTTGTGCTTTTTGTGGAGAACATTGAGATTAAAGGTTTGTGATCAGTTCGAAAGGTGATCATCAGTCCAATAATACAATTTCTGAATCTTTCACATGCCAAACTAATGTGTATCCCACTTCTTTTATTTGATTTTACTGCCTTTGATAGGTATTGAACCTCTTTGCTATACACAATTGATGAAAATTAATTGTCATCTTGTTTCTGTTTAATAATCATCCATATTGATATATCCATTTTGCCCCTACTCCATATGATGACATATCTGCCACGATCACCATTTGTCTTGACGGATCAAACCATACAAGCACCAGTGTGTAAGTATCTCCTGCAGCTTATCAAATGCTTGTTCTTGTATTTTGCTCCCCAGGTATTTTTTTATGTAACACATTTAAAATAGTTGTTTTCTATGTAAAGTTAGTCCCATTATAAACAGTTAAGTGCCCCGTAGCTTGGCTAACTGGAACATTTAGCATGTTGTTAAACAATGTGGTTTCGAATCCCATATGCAGTCAAAATATATATTTCTGCCTTCTTTCAGATAATTTAACCCAGAATTTACATACAATCTTTTAAGTATTATTATTTAAATATAAATTTCTGTATACAGTATTGAAATTTAAAATATTCAGAAGTTATTACTTGTAAGTGTAACTGGTGCAAGTGTAATATGTGCAAGTGTAACTGGTTTTAGAGCACCTCTCTAATTTAGAGCAGTGCTTTATTTCAATTATATTCACATTTATTTCATTTTATTTTTATTCTGTTTATCTTTGCATAATTTTTATTTCATGTGTACCACTATTGTGCACTTCATATGTTTTAAGGACTTTTAAGATACTGGCAAGGGTAAAAAAAAAATGTTGCGACTCGGTAGTGATCCAGAACTCTGTTAGGTTGCATGTATGCCCATAGTATTATATCTTATCATAATTATGTGGAATATATATTTTTAAAGAGAGCACTAGATGTATCGATCTGTTTTGTCACAACATCAAAATGCAAGCAATAATACTCACGGTCTTGTATCAATTAGACTAGTCAAAAAGTTGCCACATTTTTGTTTTGACAATTCTCCACAAGAATTTGGTGGTTTTTGGTTACTTTTGAAGCACTTTTGACAAATGTACTGATTGAAAATATCTGGCAACTTACCGTTCACACCTCCAGTCGGTTTGTTACGATGTTTAGGTCTTTCGTACATTAGTTGCTTTTGTGCGTAGGTTGCAGGCGAATTTTACAAATAACTTTGTGTAGGCTGTAGTCTTCAGGTGAGGTTTTGGAATAGTTTATAACATTACCAGAAATAAAGAAAATTATATGATGATTTTGATATAAAATGTTTGTTCCAATACTATCTAACTACAAGATCATACAATTGCATGACTTACCAGACTTTTACAGCATTGTTACCCATCATAAGAACTGTAAGTTCTTATGATGGGTAACAATGCTGTAAAAGTCTGGTAAGGCTTAGTAATGTTGAATAATCTTATTACTAAATACTTGTCTAAATTACCAAACTATTTTCAGATATATTAAGGCAAATTCTATTAGCTAAATAATTATGGAATTTTGACCTGATGGTAATATTATTTGTTATCCAATATAGCCCACCGGTGGCAGAATGGATAAAACCACCAAACACCATAGTCTATTTATGCCCAAACAAGTAGTACAACCACTGGAATTTTCCCCATAGATACTTGTTCTGGGCTGATCTGTCATGGGAGAAATGACTCCAAGTGTCACGTCGCTTTGCTCCATCAATCAACAATCTCGTACAAAACTTAATAAATTTAGGAAATTCTGGAAAGAAAGATTGATCCGGAATACAACTCAAACCCACGACTCTCATATTCTAAACAGGCACACGCTACCACGAAAGATTAATAAAGATAAATATCCAAAATTATAAAATTTAATTATAAAAATNGCCACAGGTTAATATGAGAGGAAATCAAAAACACTGCCAACTACATTTTTCTGGAAATGTATATTTTGAAATTTCAAAAGTGTAATATTATATGTGAGATGATAGTTCCTTCTGTGTTTCCTTGACAGTTTCCAACATTGTCTGGTGAGATGCAATGGAAATACGAATGTTTGAAAATGGTGAGTGTTCTGTTGATTTCTAAGCCAAAGTAATTCAGAAGTGTCATTTAGTTTTTGTGATATCTGGCAAGAATGTAAAGAAAATGTATTGACAAAATGTGTGAAGTTCAGAAACAAAACGGCAAGCATCTATGATGTCTCCAGATAAGGTTATTCTTTGTCAACTGCAATACAGTCCAGATAGGGCATCTTTTGATTATCATCTGCTAACCCCTTCTTAAGGATACCAAAAGCCCTCAAAAGGATTAGAGGGTCACCACTTTGATAGTGACAATGATATAAAGATAGCAGTTTGACTGTGGCTGTATAAGCAATCAAGCACATTGTGAGAGTGACACCCAAAAATTTGTGCCAAATAAAGGAAATGTTCGGTCTATCTTGGAAAGTATGTGGAAAAATAGGGTATGAACTCAGTTTTCAAATGTAAGTATGTATTTTGAAATTCTAAAATAATGTTTCAGCTTTTGAGAAAAATGCGGTTGATAAAGGACTTTGATTCACTCTTGTAGCTTTGCTACCTCAGTCATTTGACTGTTTGTGTACATGCTGTATGAGCATGGGCACACCACTATGTGTTTTCACTATTTTGAGATTTATTATTTTACTGGTTCAGTAATTCATAATTATTTTGTTTATTTTTTTTTTCGTTTTCATTTTAGTTTGATGACATCCTTCAGAGGACTGAAGTTTGCAGCATGTTGTGCATGGAAAATTCTCTTTTTTTCTTTTTGACCTTAGGGAATGCCACGATAGAATGATTACATGTTTTAATTTTAAATGCCTCTTAAAAAATTGTTGTCAGTTCTCATTATTTTTTTACTTTACTAAATTATCAATTCTAGTACTTATTGTAATTACATATTTTCAACCTGTTGTCATGGAATTCATCATAACTTTGATGATTAATACTATAAACCAGTATAAACAAATAAATAATGCAGAATAAGCACATTTGTTATTTCATTATTTATGTTAAAATCTTTTCTATTATTAATCTAAATAGCTTTTTGTAACCTGGCCACACTTTTTGGGTCATGAGCACCCCTGCCCATAAGAGCATCACACTAACTTCTTTCTCTTTAATGACAATAGTTAATGAACTACAGTAGAGCATCGATTATCCGAATGTCGATCAACCGAAACGTCAATTAACCGAAAGCTTTCCAGTTGTCAAATTTAAATTTCTGCTAGTGCTGTGGCACTGCAATCTTTGGCTATGTCTTGGGCTACTCCAATATTATTTTTGTTGGTGTGCATGTTTTAGCTGGCAGCATTGGCAGCATGGAGACCATAAGAGGGTACTTAAGGACGTGCCAGGATTTGAATGAATTTCAACATGGGATAGGTTAATATATTTTTTCGTACATAATCAGTTATCCGAAAAATTAATTTTCCGAACAGCCCCAGTCCCCAATTGATTTGGATAATTGATGCCTACTGTATTTGTAAAAACATTTGATTACAGAATGTCTATTGGATTTAGAGACAGTAATTAAGAGACATCCAAGTACTTCTTTTAAACTGAAAAATAGATAAGTTATCTATACTAATATTATAAAGAGGTAATGTTTGTATGTATGTATGTCTGTTAGTTTGTATGCAACAGGTAATCTCCGAAACTACTCATCCAATTTCAAAAATTTTTCACCAATATTTAGAATGGTACTTCAGGGTGGACATAGGCTGTATATTATTCCGTTAAACATGGGAGATGGACAGTTCTTTACAGTAAGCCTTACGGGGAAGGCTTATTGTAAAGAACTCTGCTTCTATTTATACTATTTTAGATGCGGTTTTTTGCATTTTTGATTGCGTTTTAATAGAGTACGTCAACAGAATGTACACTAAGAAGGGATTTTTCGATATTCCTCCCGCGGGGGAGAGGGACAGCATTAAGGCTTACTGTGAAAAACTTGGCTTCTATTATACTATTTTAGATGCAGGTTTTTGCGTTTTTGATTGCGTTTTAATAGGGTACGTCAAGAGAATGTACACTAAGAAGAAATTTTTCGAAAAATTTTCCCCCACGGGGGAAGTGTTATACATTTATAATAGATACATTTTGAGCCACAACAAGGCCTGCTAGTATACTATATTAAGAAAAGACCAAATTCTACAAGAGAAATTTTCGAGAATGCAGAAAAAGGGAATACAGTAAAACCTTGTTAGAAGTAATCATAAGATTTCTTAGGAGAACTAACATGCAGGAACACGACGATGGCAGATTATACAGGCTTTATTGTATGTCCCTTGTCAGTTTTTTATTCAATATATATATGGTTAAAAACATTAAAAGGTTTGTATTACAGTTCTAAACATTATAAAAGTAGTATAGTATTTAGAGAACTTTAAATTAGGATTTGAGAACATTTAAGACTTGTTAAATACAGTTATTCTAACTCAGCAGTCAGGGGACACTGCAATCATGCAGGTTGCAAAGTGTCATCTACACAATATCAAAATTCTTGAAATTACTGAAAATAGAGTGAATTTAAATACTAGTACTGACATTAGAGAGATTTGGTTATGTTATACCTCTGAGAAGAGTCCATTTTAAGATACTTCTCCCTCTTCCCATTTCCTTTTTTATTTTAATATTATGCTGTATCAGTTTTAGTATTTTATTGGTATCATTATTGTGTTACTACTTTTAGACTCTATTTTTACCAATTTTATATATATTTATTACATTTTATAACTTACAGGTGTTTCTTTTTTAACTCTTTTACAATAATTATTTATTATTTTATTTAGTTTTTATATATTAATTATTTAATGCAGTATTTATGAATCCAGTTATCACCTGCATATTTATAAAATACAATGTTTATAGCAGTTACCACATTTGAAGTAATATTATATTTGATAATTAGTTTATTTTGCTGTGTTTATACATAAATATTTAGAACTGTAATCTAATGTTTTTAACCAGATGTGTATTAAATAAAAATCACTGGTGAGGAACATACAGTCTGAAATGCATTTTTCTTTGTAATCGGTAAAACCTGTATAATCTACCATTGTTGTGCTTCCGTGTGATTAGTTCTCCCAAGCAATCTTCTGCTCGCTTCTAACAATTAGAAAAGAGAACAAGAGGCTATCAAATACATAAAACATGTCTAAAATGGAAAGCTAAATCACAAAACTTTAGATTGGAATAATTTTCTGTTAAACTTTACTACAAGCCAGAAACATGTATAATGCAGAAATATAAGAAGTATACCTGTAATTAACTCAAAATACACCTAAATTTAGTAACAAAAAGTAATTTAATAACTGAACTAATGTTTTCAATTCTATTTAAAGATCATCTTCAAGTCTTCAGACAGAATAGAAAATAAATTTAAAAATACAATCAATCAAATGATTGATTTTTAACCAAAAACAACTATAATATTCTTTAATATACAAAAAAAAACTTTAATATTCAACCAATGTGCAATGCACATTGGTTGAATATTAAAGTTTTTTTTGGTTACTAGATTTATGTGTATTTTGAATTAATTATAAGTAATGCATCCAGTTTTTACACTAATTAATTAGGTATATCTATACAACAAGGAAATTGAAGAGGTTCTTTATACTCAAAAGGGTATGAAAAAATAACCCAAAGTGAAAAATTGAGGTTCCATTTGTTGTGGACAAATAAATAACAACAGTCATCACAGAGCATGACAAACTTCATTCCAAGAATGATTTTGCACCTTTTTTAGATGAATGTAATGTGATGAGGAAACATACAAACACAATATCTTTGTTAATGATTAGTTAGACAAATTTGTTTGGAATTAACCAACAACAAAATCAAATACTTTGAAGAATCAAATGAGTTCCAAGAACTGAGTTCTTCGGAACAAGCAATGAATGTAATTCATTGAAAATAAAGTAGCACAGTGCTGCCAATTTGTCTTGTGTGGACTATGGAGTAATTAGTAACAAGCATTTAAGAACAAGTTGATTAACATTGTTGGTAAATTACAGAGATTAAAGTTAACAATTAAAATTCCTCAGAGTCTTACAAAATATATATATTTTTTGTGATATTTTTATGATATTTTGTGATGTATATTTTGTAATATATTTATATATAGTGCTATAAAAATTAGCATAGCAAGGAGGAGTTTTCAGAATCAAACAAAATTATACATGTATAAGTATAATGGTGATATAGGCAGGCATGGAGGCATACAAGTGCTGTATGGTGTCCTGGGGTCCACAGTTGCTGCAAGTGGTCCTCTAGTTCGGTAAAACTAATTAGAACTCAATTTGTTACAAATCTGCAGACCAGGGAAGTGTGGCAATGTGACAGAAGCAGTTCTGTGACCCTCGCTGTGTGTGGTCGAGCATTGTCCTGCTGAAAAATGGCTCTTGGGAGTCCTGCCATGAGAGCCAACACATGTGGCTGCAGGATATTACTAACCACTGGGCTATCATAGTCCCACATGGGCTTGCGGATCACTACTAGAGGTGACCTGATGTCTTATGTGATGGCACTCCAGACCGTCACACCAGCTGTGGGGCACTGTGCTCCTCCAAACCATAGGAAAGATTGAGGTGTTCATCACAGGGTCTCCAAACATAAACATGGCCATTGTCAGTGCCCATACTGAATCTGGATTTGTCACTTTAGATGACCTGGTTCCATTCCATTGCTGTCCAATCCCATTGAATTTTAAACTACCTATGATTACAAGGAATAAAATTCTGTGACCACTAAATACCATTTGCAATTCAGATAACATAGGTCCATTCTGAGGTTTTGCCACAGTCAATATGGGAACAAAGCTGAGATTAAGGATTCTCAAATGTTATGTTATTCTTGTGTGCATTGATCATAACTCTTTATTATAGTGGCTATCTGCACAGGCAATCCTGACCACTATACCAACAATTGTGCATAGACTCAACATTTGTTTATCCTAAGATGTCCCTGATTAATTTTGTCTAGAATTTCTTTTCATAATTGTGTTGGAAAAATTATATATGATCCTTTCATCAGCAGGCATTCTTCTGATATTTCTACTCTATACGGTCAACATGCTCTTCATAATTTGTTCTTTTTGTGCCTTTCTGCCCATCTTCTCTTACTATATTTATTTAATTTTTTACATATTTTTGCCTCCTGTTGCAATTTCCAGATCTCAGCCAGACAAGAGGCTGATGCTAATGCTTTACATAGTTGCTCTCACATAGACTCTTATCCCATTATTCAGTTTGTCACTTTCTGTTTGTTGTAACATTCAGCATGATAAAATATCTGCTGTCCTGGGACTGTGGGGATGACATAAGAGTATTTTGTGCTTTTTGTGGAGAACATTGAGATTAAAGGTTTGTGATCAGTTCGAAAGGTGATCATCAGTCCAATAATACAATTTCTGAATCTTTCACATGCCAAACTAATGTGTATCCCACTTCTTTTATTCGATTTTACTGCCTTTGATAGGTATTGAACCTCTTTGCTATACACAATTGATGAAAATTAATTGTCATCTTGTTTCTGTTTAATAATCATCCATATTGATATATCCATTTTGCCCCTACTCCATATGATGACATATCTGCCACGATCACCATTTGTCTTGACGGATCAAACCATACAAGCACCAGTGTGTAAGTATCTCCTGCAGCTTATCAAATGCTTGTTCTTGTATTTTGCTCCCCAGGTATTTTTTTATGTAACACATTTAAAATAGTTGTTTTCTATGTAAAGTTAGTCCCATTATAAACAGTTAAGTGCCCCGTAGCTTGGCTAACTGGAACATTTAGCATGTTGTTAAACAATGTGGTTTCGAATCCCATATGCAGTCAAAATATATATTTCTGCCTTCTTTCAGATAATTTAACCCAGAATTTACATACAATCTTTTAAGTATTATTATTTAAATATAAATTTCTGTATACAGTATTGAAATTTAAAATATTCAGAAGTTATTACTTGTAAGTGTAACTGGTGCAAGTGTAATATGTGCAAGTGTAACTGGTTTTAGAGCACCTCTCTAATTTAGAGCAGTGCTTTATTTCAATTATATTCACATTTATTTCATTTTATTTTTATTCTGTTTATCTTTGCATAATTTTTATTTCATGTGTACCACTATTGTGCACTTCATATGTTTTAAGGGCTTTTAAGATGCTGGCAAGGGTAAAAAAAAATGTTGCGACCCGGTAGCTCTCTGCTACCCCCCGAACTCCCGGCAGAACTCTGTTAGGTTGCATGTATGCCCATAGTATTATATCTTATCATAATTATGTGGAATATATATTTTTAAAGAGAGCACTAGATGTATCGATCTGTTTTGTCACAACATCAAAATGCAAGCAATAATACTCACGGTCTTGTATCAATTAGACTAGTCAAAAAGTTGCCACATTTTTGTTTTGACAATTCTCCACAAGAATTTGGTGGTTTTTGGTTACTTTTGAAGCACTTTTGACAAATGTACTGATTGAAAATATCTGGCAACTTACCGTTCACACCTCCAGTCGGTTTGTTACGATGTTTAGGTCTTTCGTACATTAGTTGCTTTTGTGCGTAGGTTGCAGGCGAATTTTACAAATAACTTTGTGTAGGCTGTAGTCTTCAGGTGAGGTTTTGGAATAGTTTATAACATTACCAGAAATAAAGAAAATTATATGATGATTTTGATATAAAATGTTTGTTCCAATACTATCTAACTACAAGATCATACGATTGCATGACTTACCAGACTTTTACAGCATTGTTACCCATCATAAGAACTGTAAGTTCTTATGATGGGTAACAATGCTGTAAAAGTCTGGTAAGGCTTAGTAATGTTGAATAATCTTATTACTAAATACTTGTCTAAATTACCAAACTATTTTCAGATATATTAAGGCAAATTCTATTAGCTAAATAATTATGGAATTTTGACCTGATGGTAATATTATTTGTTATCCAATATAGCCCACCGGTGGCAGAATGGATAAAACCACCAAACACCGTAGTCTATTTATGCCCAAACAAGTAGTACAACCACTGGAATTTTCCCCATAGATACTTGTTCTGGGCTGATCTGCCATGGGAGAAATGACTCCAAGTGTCACGTCGCTTTGCTCCATCAATCAACAATCTCGTATAAAACTTAATAAATTTAGGAAATTCTGGAAAGAAAGATTGATCCGGAATACAACTCAAACCCACGACTCTCATATTCTAAACAGGCACACGCTACCACGAAAGATTAATAAAGATAAATATCCAAAATTATAAAATTTAATTATAAAAATACAACGTAGGACACTGAATCCCAAACGACAAAAGAACAGTCAATTATTGGCCATTAAATGATATTAAAACTAGTTTTAAAATCTAATAATAGAAAAAAAAAATTTGCTTAGACATTGATAATTTAAAATATACAATACAGAGAGATGGTTTAGGACAAAAGATTAGTCCTAAATATTTTATTATATTACTATAATTTGGTATTATTTACACAAAATCCATTTGGCAAGAAATTTATTTTTAAAGTAGACAAAATATTTTATTAATCTTGATATTTATTCGGTTGCTTTCATCCATAGTAATGTAATATTAAGATAATGTTTGAAAGGAAAACTAATACAATTTAATGTTTTTATCTCCATAATGGATGAATGAATATCAAAAACATAATTTCAATTAGCTGTTGGGCTAAAAAGTCACCAGTAAAGGTATTTTGTGTATTATATTTCTCCTCCTCTGATTATTTTTAAGCTCGGCGATATACCATTATTGCATTTCGCCACGGAACGGTACAAGATTTAAAACAGAAAAATCTGTCTAAATTGTTCGGACCCGCCTCGAGACCTTTATCGATTCGACGCGGAAATAATTTATAACTAGTTACGGATTTCTCGAGAAAATTTAAGAAATTTTCTAAACGACGTTTCGATTTGCAGCAACTATTGATGGAATCGAAAGCATTATTGGGTAACAAAATTTGCCTGGAAACTTAATTATAAATTTGAGGTATCGTGTTTACAATGGAAATTAATTTAAAATTTTTGTTTCCTGCAAAGGAGTCTCGATGACAATTCACTTTCGGATAGATTTGAATTGTTACAAGAGTTATCATATTTCAAAGAATTTAATATTTATTGCTATAGTTCTTTAAGATTATTTATTTATGAGGCCAAAGAAATTTGTAGTGGTAACTTTTTTGTTTGTAGATGTAATTAAATGTGCTCCTTGGAGAATTTAATACAGTTTATTGTTACAAATAAAAAGCCACTTTCAGATTACTTATACAATTAACAAATCGTACAATGTCATAATTACAAACATCCACGGTTAAAATAAGATTCGAATAACGAATAAAACTGCAATTAATGTTGTTTTCTCGATTATTAAGTAACTAATAATTTTGATTCTCTTCCCGGTGCAGATTTAGACGACAGAGTGGCAAAAGACGGTCTCTCTGGCCTGTTGAAAGAGGAAATTCCGGAAGGACCGTCGGAGAATCCGCCCGGGAGGCGTACTTTTAGCAGTTTCGTATCCATCCGGACCTTCACCACCGCCGACGGGGTAAGCCAGCATCCGAGACGTAAATTCGAATTCGGAATTAGTTTGTAAATTTTTAAGGTCAGAAAACACAAACTCTTAAGTTTGAGGGTACATAGAATGTAGGTAGCAACACACAGAATTTTATATTAATGCATTTTCAATCACAGTAATATATTTTAAACCCGCATTACAGTTGATTCTACTTAATGTTATCCTGTGGTCTATACCGATAACAATAACCGATTGATAATATTGAACAGAGTGAGTTTATAAGTGGAAATTCTGGTTTTATTGAGTGGTTGAAAGGTGACGTGGGAACAATTAATGAATCTTCAAGTACAGAATTTTTAATTAATATGTAATTCATCCCGTATTGTTTGTTGGCTAGCACCTTTAATACCAGCAACGATTAACGTTTAAAGCGCATTATCAGCCAGGTATTGAGGCAACGACGACTTAAAAATGCAAAGATAACGATGGTCGTTAAGTGGAGTTTCGATATCCGGCCTTAGTAACCGGAATTTTGGGGAAAGTAGAGAATTTCTTTGGAAATTGCCATCCCTTATTAACGCTACAGGCTTTTATCCAAAATAATTGATTAATTAATGCAGTGGGTGTGCGAAGTTTACATTCCTCCAACGAGTGCCGCTTTCCGAACGGATTAGTTGACTTCCAGTCTAGGGCTGTTGGACCGTTGGACAGCATCCATTAAAAAAATTCCTGGCTTACGGGAATGAGGTACTTTTATCCATCACTTCGTTTTCGGTTAGAGTCTGTAGTCGTATTTCTGCCGACTGTCTGGTTGTCGACTGTGGCCATTAGGGCTCGATCCACACAACCGAATACTTACGGTCCCGTCAAATGTTTATTAATTTGTCTATTGTACCGGATCGAAACTGGAACTTTACTCAAATCGACACAACCGATAAGTATGTGGCCCGATCTCCGGCGGCTGGGTAGTATCCGTTGGGTGTAAAGTTAACGTCGATATTCGATTGATTAGTCGGGGTTAAGCGTTACATCAAATGCGACTTCGCACCGATTGGTAGGAGGTAACGATTTACTTTTGTCAACGAATGTACAAAGAATTTGGTATTATTGTTAGGTTACGAACTTAAAATGCTTCGAATCTAACAATGTTAGGGCACCGGATATTTTTAGCCATAAATATGGAAATTTTGTGGCATTTTACAACGGATAACGGCTACGAATCCTGCTATCGTTACGGTATTTTAACTTATCATCTGCAATTACAATGTACAGATTGTACTGTGGTTGTTATCGTTAATTTAGAAGTAATTAGACTCTTCTTCCAAAACACAGAAATTTAATTCTTAGGCTAAACCGGAGACCAACGTTTTTGATTACAAGGAACTCCAAAGCCGCGTAACATACGTATCTAGTATACACGCCCTTATCCGGAAAGACAACCCGTGGCAGTAAAAATTAAATTTTATGGGGAGGGAGAAGTCGCCAAGGGTGGCGGGTTCCCCACCCCTGGGCCAAACCGAACCGGGGGCGATAATTTGAAAATTAGCTCCTGTTTTTTAAACGTTCAAATGTCATCCTAACGTTTTCAATGTTAGGCGGGAGTTCGTCGACACGTTTAACGCACGCCGCGCGTTTTATGCGGGGTCCCGTTCGAATTTCGTAAGAAAACCGAGCCTAATCTTACACAAATTTCTCCCGATGGAAATATTGAAATTGTAACGTAGTGTGTTACCTTACCGATCGTCTAATAATCCACCTGTACGAAAAGTAGGCCCGTTTCTATCCTTTATAAGTTAACGTGTAATGCATCGGCGGATGCGGTTCGGACCGGGGGATGGTAGTTCGAACAGCGCCGATTGGGACGGTCCCACTTTGAATTTACAATTATTCTACGACTATATTTCGGACAATTTACTAATGGAGGTTAAAACGTTACCATGACAGTAAATTTTGGTTTTAATCTCTACCGCTGCTGGAAGTTTTCCACTTTTTGCACTGGCCGGTGTATTTGTACAGTATTGTAGCCGTACGTACGTCATTCGGAGCGATTCTACTTTTCTCTACTGTCTATCTCCTCCCTCCCCTCCCTCTTCCCTTACCCTCTTTTCCGCCAGCTAAATACTGTACCTCGTTTATCGCCAATCGCTGGAAATAACAGAAGTCGGTGGTGAGGAGAACGCCTTCGGTCTGTCCTTTTAACACAAAAGTCGACCGGGTTTCCGGCCGCCGTCGAAATCTCCGTTCCCTCGTCCTCTCGATATGTTAAGTAATCGACTTCAGGATCCGTCGGGACGTTAGGCGCTTCGGTCTTAGGCGGGACGGCCCGTAACCGGTTGACCCGGGTCGAGACGATAAAAAACAACGGGAACCGAATAATTCCCAATCCAATGTTAACGGAGGTAGTTGGTGGCTACCAAATCGCGATTTTGGTCCACCCGCCATCTTTTAATAATACCCGGGTCCCCGGGGAATAATCGCCGTTCTTCCACGGCTTCGGTTCTATTTCGTAATTGCGCCAGGCCCGTTTAAAGCGCGTTTTCGGAGGAAGGGAGCGGCGCGGGGTTCCCACGGCGCGGACTCTTCCCGGTAATAATCCCTCGGCGCGCCGTTTGGGAAAAAACGGGGAGGGAGCGGAAGGACGTAACCGTCCGATCGAAAGGTTTACGGCCGATCGAACCGCCCGGACTGCGCACCTCCGCCATTTCCGCCTCCGCCGGCGTTATAACGCCGCACTTTCCTCGAATTAACGCCGCCTTTCTATTACCTAATTAGAAAACGGAAGAGAGGAGAACGGTGAGGGACGAGCGAGGAAACGTCGACACCCTGGTACGCAGGAGCGTGGGAGACGCCACCCATTCCGTGGTCACCAAGACTCAGGCCGGCGGTCGGACGGAGAAGAGGGAGGAGTTCGTCAACGTGGACCAAAGTAAGTCGAAAATCTTCCCCCTTCCATCCCCAGTCTTCCTTTCACTTTCCCTTTTCTTTTGCAGACGATCCGGACTCCTTCGAAGAGAAGTGGCGCGGCTCGACTTCCCTCCGTCCCTCCTACTCGGACATCTTTCGTCGGCTGTTCGGATCCCACCCCCCGCGGGACTGAGGTCGGACCCCTCTCCTTCCTAGACGCACTCTGACGTAAAGCGGATGTAATTTATTAACTCGTGTGGAAAATAAAGATAGTTTGATTAATGGTTGTGCCGTCGGGGATCTTGCAGTCGTCGCTTTTTCTCAAACACTGTTGGAAGATAGTGATTTCTTGTTTGTTTCCAATAAAACAACAAAATCACTAGTCTTCCACACAGGGAGTGAGGCTCCATTCTCTCTTCTGTCTCCTCCTTCGCCCGCTGCAAACACAAGAAAACAACGTCTCAGAAACAAACGCTGGCTAAGAAATCGACCGACCGACTAATTTTCCGCGCGCCTCCTTCCCTTCCGGGTTCGAAGGTCGATTCGACCGGAAGTGGAATAGTCGCGAACCTCCGGAATAAAAGGAGAGGGTGAAAAATCGCCCGCCGGCGGATCGATATCCGAGGAGGGAGGAAACCGCCGAATTTCGGCTCCTTTCGTCGAAAACGGCGGCCGGCGGCGTGACCTTTCCCGACGCGCTCCGGGTTTCGGGTGGGGTCACGGTTTCTACGCCGGACGACGTCGTTCCGTCCCACGTGCTTTACCCGGGGCGTCCTTCGGCCTTGGCTCTTTCCGTACGGAGACCCGGGGCCGGGGCAAAACGTCTATTCTAACGAAATTAGGCGGGTCCGAGACTTACGTGCCGACGTCGGGGTGGAAGTAAAGCCTTACGGATAATAGGAAGACAATCTAATTAGTCGGTGGATTTGGTGGAAGCCTTTCCCGTGACTGGCGACTCACGTGGACGGCGGTTTTCCGCAGTCCCTTCCCGCACCTTCCGTCTCTTTCCACCCCTCGGCCGCCTAATTGACCGTCCGCGCGTGGCGGAAGATTGGAGGACTTCGACTCCACCCAACGGACAGGTGGAGTCGAGTTACTACTCGACTACTACCTTCGATTTTATCTTTTCGGATCGGAACGTCGGCGCGCCAGATGGCGACACCGTCCCGCGGGGGACCTGGTCTTCCCCAAAATCACCCGAAAAATATTTAGCGGCTTGGGCCTTTCCCAACGTCTCTGGCTTACCCCGTAGCCAGCGTAAACTAATTTAATTTAAACTCGGCACGCGCCGTCGATTCCTCCCTTCGTTAACGACTCTATCGATCGGACCGATCTCCGACCTTTTGGAAATTTCCAGAAAAATTGGAAAAACTGACCGGCGGCAATTAGACGAGCGGCCCTAACTAATCGATGGCGCGACCCCAATGCCCGCTTTAAATTAACGGGGGTGGAAATTAAGTGGCGGAGATGGCAACACTACCTGGTGGGGTTCCTCCGGCAAAGTTTTCCGGGTCCGGCGTGGCCTGGTCCCGGGCCGAAACTGAAAGAGAAAGACGAGATTTAGAAAGAGTCTTTGGTCAATACTCGAATAAAGTAACTTTTTTTCCACGTAAATGTTTTTGGAACGGCAACAAACGCCATCGATTAGTAATTGTTTGAAAGCGTTTTCCGGTTGCTTGGCAACGCGCAAACACAACACCGTTCGACGCCGTTTTCTCGGCCCAAAGTAAGGGGAAAAAGCCACGGGCGAGAAAGTCGGGCCGGAAACGATTTTCCGAAGACGGGTTGGAAAAATCTCACCTGAGATCCCGGAGCGGGGGCCACCTGTAACGAGCGGGATGACGGTGGCGCAGGGGGACGTGGCGCCCCCCGGCCAGACACGCCGTCTCCCCGGCGCTAGGCACGACGGGAGCCCAGCCGGCGTCATCCCGGGACGAAACCCGATTGGTTATTTTATGACTAACATCGGGACGCGTTTAACCCAGTTGCAACCATTTGGTTATTGATCTCCGCCGGTGCCATGTGCCATGTGGTATCTGTACCTGGTTCTACTTTGCGTTGCCTAGCAACCTTACCGACAACAAATTCGCCCAGTCGTCTCCTTAATAGCGGCTATCACGCGATGGTAACCTTCCAGTTCTTAACCGGGCGCAAATACTTTTATTCGTCTCCGCCGTCCTCCGACGCTCCGCGCTGGCAAACGGGCACCGACCTTAGAAAAGAGCCCGGCGGTGGCCCGGTCGAGGGAGCCAAAAATTCCGCGGAAATCTCGAACGAATCTGGAAAATTTCCATTAGAAAGTGCAGAGTTGTAAAATACTGAAGTCGGGGCCTAAGGCTAGAAGAGAAAGCGAAATAAAAGCGAAACAAGTGGATATCTACCTCGTGTCGGACGGGACCTTGCGGTACTCGAAGCCGGTCAGCTGTTCTGATGTGTCCGGACGCTGTCCCTACTTTTATACCGTTCGACCTCCGCCGTGACCAATTGCAATTCGCCTTTTAGTCACGAGATCGTCCGGGATAACGCCGCGTGCTTCTATAGCAGTAAATATTCGGATGATCGAATTAGATTTTGAGCTCGGAAGCGGGCAAACATTCGAAGGCGGGGCCTTGTGGGTCCGATATGCTCCCCGCAACAGGTATACTCGCATAATGGTCTCTACCTGTCTATACTGTACCCTGGGTTGCCAAGGTAACGGCGCCTTTTCAAATCCAAACAATCCGCCGTGCGCCCAATCTATATCGAAAACCGTCTGAAATTCTCACCGTATTCCACCCGAATTAAGACGAGAGAAAAAAAATTTTAAGCCTTACCTAATCCCGCGCGACGAATTTTCCGCCGACCAAAAAAATGGACGTAGTTCCGCCCCTGTAAAGGTTTCTTTCCCGCAGACGAGTCTGTCATGCGGGGAAGCCAAACTTCGTATCGAATTACGTCGATGCGGAGAAGTGTTTTTTCGCCTATAAATTTCCGCAAAAAGACTTTTTAAAATTCGCTTATTGGAAAATAAGGGCGTTAACACTATTTAGCATTTGCCATTTTCTCACGAACGGATTAAAATTTAAAGTTTAGAAAAGTGGAGACGGATTGGCCGAAGTCTGCGGCAATAACTCTTACCTTTCGGAGGTGGTTATAACGACTTTTTCAACTTTAGAATCATCACGCCACTTCTTTATTAAATATTTAACTCCTCCGACGGTTTAAAATCGGAATGACTAAATTTTTAAATGGTCGAAAAGTCGGCGGTACACCCCTGTATCGTTTTAATTATCGCCACGTTATCTATCGAACTATCCGCATTATAGATGCAACAGTTTCTCATCATCTCATCACGCAACCTTTTCCTCTTTTTTTTTCCTGCAAAAAATGCAACAACCGTTCTTTAGAAAATAAAGAAAAAAAAAAGTAAAATTTTATAACAACGAAAGTGTAATTTATATATTATTCACGAAGGTTTTCGATTTAGCTTGGCTCTCTCGGAAAATATCGAGAATATATATATGCAACCGGAAACACATTTCGTGCACTTTCGCTTATTTTTTCCTTTTATCGTCATCGACATCGGAAACATTCGTAATAGAGCCGCGCTGTTATAATAGTAAAAGAACAAGGCCAAGATCAGATAACAATAACCCGTACTACCGCTACTACTACTACTACTATAGGATTAATCAGGCCGAAAGTCTTTTTATGAGTTATAGAAATTATAAAAAATTTATCGTCCCAGAAACTTAAATGTTTTATTATGATCGAAAGAAGAAGAAGAAAATAAAATTACATTTATCTTATAAAATAATTATTAAGGATGAAGATCGATAAGCGCTCCGCCCCCCCTTCTTCCTTATAAATTACCGTTTCCACCCCCCCTCATCAATAAAAGTTAGTTATTAAATGAATTAAATGTTCGCTGATTTAATTTGTTATTGTATTCTGTTAAAAATAGTCGTCAAAAGATCCATTGTATGTACTGTAAAGATAATTAAAAGGAGTAAAAAGAGGAATAATTAGAGCAATATTATAATGATTTATAAATCTATAAGTGAAAAATTACGCTGCTTGTTTTCTAGTTAACTATATCGGGCTTTTTCCAATTCTCTAAATATCGTATTAATTAATATATTTTATATTATTTACAGTGTAATGATTTAAAGGCACGCAAATTTAGTATTTTTTTTTTTTCCGGTTTCAAGATCAAAAACCTTTCGTTTAAAAAACCGATAAAACTGGAGTTTAAAATTTTAAGGGTCTTTTTCATTATTTATTGATAAACTGATGTTTTAACGATGGAACGGGACGTATATTTTAAGCGGATGATAGAAAAATCTTTGAA
The DNA here is from genome assembly GCF_000671375.1 of Centruroides sculpturatus. NCBI lineage: Eukaryota > Metazoa > Arthropoda > Arachnida > Scorpiones > Buthidae > Centruroides > Centruroides sculpturatus. The sequence continues at coordinate 892,578 of NW_019384388.1, read as the reverse complement.
ATAATTTTAAGGGTGGAAGTGATCTCGTGATATATTTTTAAGCTCTTATCTTAAGGGTATTTTCGTCCTTAAAAACTCTTAAAAATCACATTTTTAAATTATTTTTCCTCTATTATTCGCTTAAAATATATCGATAAATATGAAAAACACGCGCTCTTGTGATTTTAAGGTTATTTTATTCGTTTTTAAATGAAAATTTTTGAGGAATCGAGAAATTAATTAGAAGTTACTTTTATGTCACATATTTAATAGTTTATTAAACGAAGAAATTATTTAAAAATAATTTATTCCTCCCAAGAAGAAGAAAACTTATTTTTTATACTTCACACAATACTATTTACATAAACAAGATAAACGATAAGTTTTTATTAACGACTGTCAGTCTGTCCGACCGTAAAGCTTTAGTAAGAATAGTAAATGGCTACTAAGATTTGATCAATTAGCATCGTTTCTTTATCACTCTATTTTAGCCGCTGAAAGAGAAATCGAATCCGAAACCTAATTGGGATAATGGGTAGATCAAACTAATTCCATTGGAAGTATAAAGATAATATAAAATCATTTGTTTAAGGACGTGATGATGGTGATAATCCTATATATACTGTATATAGTATCGCTGAAAAACTTAACGTATCTTTATAAATTAGTTTAAAAGTAAAATATGGAATTTTAAATCAAAATTATGTAATAAATATAAAAAGGGATGGCCTAGAGTTCAGTTAATAGTGTTTGTTTCGCACGCTCAGACAAGCATGAATTTTAAACCGAGAACGATACATTTCCTTCATAGAATGTACTAATTATGTATACAGTATATATATATAAACAGATCCTTCGACGGGACGGGAAATTAGTCGTAATCTATATAATAAAGTGTTAATTGTAACATTAGAAAATCAATTTAAGCAATTTCAAGTATATAAAGAGAGAGAAAATGATTAACAGTCACTTAAAGGATGGAGAGGCCTCTGACCGTCCTCCATAGCCTTATATAGGCCTATACACACACACACATGCTGGTAAGCAGGCTATACATACTTTATATAACTTATTTATAGGTATATTCTGTTTTATATAAGAATACGTGCTGTTCTTATATAATTTTATTATATTATACACGCTGTTCTATATTCTATTTCCCTATTAAACGAGTTTTTAAAATAGTTTTTGAAATATTAGATTTTTTTCAATTAATCTTAAAAAATAACAAAATCATAAAATTTGTTTATTGTTTTTCTTTTCTGTAATACTACTCCTTACTATTTCATATTCTTCACAAAAGGATTATTTATAACCCTCTTAGGAGAAGAACAGAATTCGATTCTTCAATCACTTTTAATAAAGGAAAAAAAAAAAAAAAGAGGAACATCGTCCTCAAAAATTTACTTAGAATTATACTCTAAAATAAGAAAAATAAATCGTCGTGGTTGTTCTTTACAGTTTTTATATTTTTTTAATAAGCTTTAATAATTACATTTTTTATCAATGCCTGTTGATGTGTGCACCTCTTTTAAAAATTTAAGTTTTATGGTGATAAGAGTAAGATTCTTCACCTCATCGGATACATTAATTGGTAATTCTTTAACGTCGAAAATAGAAAATTTAATTGTATTGAAAAGTTTAGCTGCCAGCAGTCGAGTCGAGTGCATTCGTTTTTTTATTAAAGACATTTTAAAAAAGCGCATTTTTTCTGTCTTAATAAAGATATGTAATTGCAGATTTTTGCGAGAGTGAAATAATTAATGTCTGTCACGTGTTAAATAAATGGATAATGAAAATAATTAGCGCCGTAAAGTACTTGGCGTCGCTAAATCGAAATGGTAGAGGCGAGCGAATAACTTTTAATGTAGTTTCGGGTGTGAGAAGTGGATCTAATTAATCAAAATGATCGAGTCGCGTTATCCGATACTGCAAATTCCCTTTTTAAATATTGAATTTTTTGGATTTCCTCGCTTAGTACGGTGCCACTGAGAGGTTAACACAGGAAGGGCTTTTACTCGAGTCCCAGAATTTTGAAAAAAAAAAATTATATTTTCTAAAATGACACCATAAAATCGATAGAATAATGTAACAAATATTTTTGAGGCCTTCGTAAATGTCAGGCTCTAAACGAATAGCTTTTATAAGAGATTACTCTGTATATAGCAATGCTTCCCAAATTTTTCGGGTTACGGCCCTCTTTCGGTGCATATATAAATAACTTTTTGTCTCCCTTGCCCTCGAGTCTTCTACTACCCTGTAGGAGCGGTAGGGCCCACTTTAGGAACCATTGGTATAGGGTTCGATCATGTAACAGAATTAAACCTGGTCAATGATTTAAGAAACGTCAATTTGATGTCGAAATCGAGATTTTCGTTGGTTGGATTCACGCGTAAAACTTCTCGATAAGCAATTTATATTTCTACTGGTGTGTGAAAATTTTTACGATGACATTTGGCAATTACACGCCATTAAAACTAATCAGAAAAACAAGAATAGAGTAACAAGTAGCTTCCTGGCAAAGGTACAAATTTTGTAAATTTCTTTCGAGTGCTTAAAATTTGGTGAACGTCGTGGAAACGAAACATAAAAAGCCATTTGAAAAGTGGAAAATATTAGAAAATGGAATTTAAAAAAGTTGCTCCGAAACAAACTAAAAAGTTAGGCCCTATTGAGAATTTCTGTATGTATTAGAGAAAGTGGGAGCGTTACATAAAATGGTAATAAATGTTAGGAATGTATGGAAGCGGCAGTAAAACCCATGCAAATTCCTAAAATTGTTTGTCTACAAACAACATTTTAATAGCAGAAATCGTGCCAAGAAACCGTAACTTAGAGTAGAAGCGATCGGAATCGCCATCGATTACCGTTCCGGTGGCTTTATTATGTTTGCCTCTTTAAGTGGACGTCGGGTGCATCACGCGTCTTCTGTACACAAATCGCTGCTAAATACGGAAAAGGTGATGCAACAGACTTAACATGATCGACGTTTCCGCACAATTTACTGCTTCTATTCTCGTTATATAAGTAGTAAGCATCTTCGTTATCACGCGAAATCTATTCTCATCGATCTAGTTTCGTAACAGTCGTCAAAATGTCTAATCGTCGGTTTACACTCGTAGTGGCCCATCGAAAGTCAATCATTTTTATTTTAAAAGAAATGCCTATTATCTTCTAATTGTTTAGGGCCTCTTCCTAAATACTAACTCGTGCCCCTTATTTTCGCCATCTCGTTGTAAAAGAGGGATGAAGGAGTTCGTTTGTCCCGAATGACAGGCACGGAAAGGGACTTAAAATTTAATCTTTTGGTCCCCTTTTAAAATTTAAACGCAATGCAAAAGTGATGTAAATAAGGGGTGAGAGATGTATCTTTTTCGTATATTTTATGGTTTGACTTTTGGAAAAAAGTAGAGATCCGCACTTGTAATTTCATTTTTACCTCTCGTAGGCCTAGTTACTGTGTATCATATTCCATTCTCGTTCTTATCTCTGTTACTTTACTCCAAATTTTGCCTAAGTCGTTTTCATTTGCATATAATTATACCCTATATTAGAATGTAATATAGGGTATAATTATATGCAAATGAAATTGGGCCTAAAATGATTATAAATAGAGCATAATTTAGGCATAGTAGGATTGTAGATTACGTTAGGCCCTAATTATTGAATTATCCCTCAAGGGTATAATCTATATATAAAATAGATTGACAATTTTATGTCTGTACGCCTTATTAACTGTATCCCCTGATATTCTCAATTATTCCTCCAAATAATAAATATTTTATTGTTGTACAATATTCCCCCATTTTGAGTTTATTATGAATTTCTCCGGCACGTTAAGAATTGTATCTAAATATAGGGAAGTAATAACTATTTATAATATAACGGAGAAGTAAAGTTTAGTTTCGTGTTGTGGGTTCGATGTACATTTTGAGTTAATGTCGCTAATTCCGAGATTTAGTTTCCTGGTGAACACGTGTCGTAAGTAAAAATGGGCGTTTTCGAAACATTTTGTGATTGGTATTAGCTTTTCTCGTGTCAAATGCGTCGGAGTAACGCGTTAGGCATTAAAATACAAATGAGAATGAGATTAAAAATTCACTAATACTACTTAAAACAAATAAGATAAAGATAATTGGAACAGTACCATTACCTCTTATTTTACAGACTCTACTATGTATCAGATTCTGTTTTAATCCTTTACACCAAATCCTTGCTACAGTCGCGTTAATCTACATAACTTATATAAATTGGAACATGTCCCGTAAAGGACTCGTTAGTTTATTATTCCTTATCGTAATTTTCCCTATCTCTTACATCTTATCTCTACAACTGTATCCCTGACACTTTCAGTTAACCACCTAATTATTATATATACTACTACTTGTTACGATCGTTTTCATTTTTGTTCGTTAATGAAGAGTTTAATAGATCTAGTATATAAAATTTTAGTAGCGTTATAACTTCTATAGGGCCTAAGATTAAAAATTTACATATTACACTTTCCAAGTTAAACATTATAAACATTTTTTTTTTCTTTTAACTAGATACTTCTTATATTAAATTACAGTAAAATATACGAGTTAATTAATATTAATAGGATCAGAAAGAATTTTTTTTTTAATTTTATAATTCATCAAATTTATAATTTTCTCGTCGATAATCCGAGTAGTTACGATTAATTAACTGTCAGAGTCACTTTTTTTAAGGGAAAAAGTTCATTGTAGTCTACTATCGTAATTAAAATTAAACACTATCTTACTCACGAAACAATTTCATTATATTTGCTTTAAAGGCTTTTGCTTTGTGAAACAAAAGCTGTTGACTTTTTTTTATTATTTATAATAAATATTAAAAATTTTTTTTAAAAATGCAGAACTCTTTAATGTGCGAGCGTTTTTTTAAACTAAAACATGAATTAAACATTTAATTTGAATGAAATTAGTCTGAGAAAAACTGCCAACCGAAAGAGAAATTAACTAGTAAACACTAAAATTAAAATATTCGGAGTGAGTTTAAGTGATTCAAAAACTTAAATAAGAAACCTTTTAATTTTAATTATTTTGGACTATTTAAACTCTTAAAAAAATTAATTGGATCAATAACGGATTTGAAAGTAACTCGAGTGTTAACAGAATCGAGTGCCTTATGAGAAACAGCATTTAAATGTTGTTCCTCATAAGGCGTATAATCCGAAGCTGAAATGATCTCTACACTTATAATAATATTAATCCCGCGCTATTATTAGAAAAATGTGTATTTTGCTTTAATAATAATAATCAAAACGCTTCCCGAAAATCCAGGCCATTGAAACTTAATAAGTAGTTAGACCAAATGTTTCAAGATCTGAAAGATTATTCTTATATTATCTACTAAAATAAGCAGATAAACTTTTGATTTGTCTGTATTTTGAAACCGTGTATGCGTGTATATGTGTGTATGTATATAGAGAGAGATACTTACTAATGATTAGAAACTTAGGCAATAGTCATAAATTTGATGCTACTGATCGTCGAGGCCCCTAAGTCCCCTTCAGTAATCAGATCAAAAAAAATCTAAGTCCTAAATTTGAATAAAATAGAAAACCCATTAAAATAAGATCTAATTAATTAATTAAAAATGAAAAAGGAAATAACAAAAGCTGTCATAATGTAAATTTTTACTTTCTGTAATTATCGACAGTTATAACTATGCAGAAATAATAATCTTTCGCACTTCAGTGATAATTTTTTTAAGAGTAATTTTGATATTAAGTACTTGGAGAGCTATAAAGTTCAGTGGAACGGTTAATAATTGTTAATACGGACGAATTAAACTTTCCTTTCATACCACCGGATCGTAAATGTAGTAGTAAATGAGAAATGTATGTAAAAAAATGAGTTAAAAAAGCAACTGTAATTTATAATGGGAAAGGAAAAAATGTAGAGTTTGGATATTATAAGATATCGAAAAATATTTAGGAAAGTTAAGTATGATTAATAGGGAGAAAACAAACGAAAACAGTCGATATAAAAGGCAACCACGTGGGATTTACAATTAATATGAATAAAGAAAACGTGAATAATAAAAAATATAGAGAGCGGAAGGATGAAAGAAAAACATAATTAATACAAATATCTTGATAAAAATGCAATGCACGAAGGAAATTTTATATATATATTAGACAAACATGACATGGCCGGAAAAGAAAGAAAAAAAACTATTTTTTAACGTGGATGGCAAAGTAAAATAAAAAAAATGATAAAAATGCATAGAAAACACAGAAAAAACTCGAAAATATCAATAAACGAAGACGGTAGGAAGAACACGTCGAAGCTATGAATAATCTAAAATAAAAATTCGGATGAAGATTTAAAATTTTAGTAGTATTGAATTTATGAATGGAATATTCGGGGTAACATAAGTGAAAGTCAAACAATAAAAAGGGACGTGTTGCATTGAAAGTTGGAAAGAATTATTTCAAAGTTTTTTTAAGGTCGCAAATATCAGTGATTTATTGAAATTCTACTCAAACTACAGAAAGATATATACAGGAAATGGATTCAATCTTCCCTTCTCCAGGGAATAAAGCCCAATATATGGGTATATATAGAGAGAGAAATTTCAAAATTAAAATATATTGCGTGCGGAAATGAGAAATTATAATGAAGAATAACAAAATATTGCGGCAGTTCGCAACGAATCGCACTTTACACACGAGAAACTAATTAAAAAAATATAACAAACACGCAGTAGATAAAAAAAAACCCCCAGCTTGTAGGGATTCGAATCTTTAGGGAATTCATTCGATTTAGAATTTTGATTTATCCGAACTTAACTTAAATGAATAAAAATGGAGTAAGGAGAAAAATGATTATCGGCGTTTTGAAATTTTTCATATTGAAAATAATTTAATTGTGTAATTAGAATTTTAAAATCTGATTGAAAATAAATTCGTTTATGGCGAATTTTCCGTAAGAAAAAGGAATTTTATCGATGGGGAGGGGAGGAGATAAATTGAACCTAAACCAATAACAGATTTATTCTGTAATCAATCAAACGCATTAAAGTGGAAAATAAAAACGATCGATAAATCTAAATGTTTAGAAAATAGTTCGTCGGTAGAATTCGAGAGTCGAATTTGATTCCTTCTTCCTTTTTGTGTAGAATAAAACTGCGAATATATCAAAGATATATGCGAAATTTTTGCCTCGAAACGTTTAGAGAGAAAAATGCTATTCCAGCTAAACGTATGACATCTCTTACACATTTATATATAAAAAAAGAGCTGTCTGAAATATTTCTTCCATTGAAAAGAAGAGTAAAAATGTAATTTTTATGATAAACAAAGGCCGGAATAAACGAGAATCGTACACATTTCTATAGGGAAATAAAAAGCATTTCATCCCGTTATCGATCCGAACACGTGCAGGATGTTTGGCAGAGTAAATAATGTTACGAGTATCGTAACTAGATACAACACCGCTTCATTAAGATAAGAATTACAAACCATCCAACTAATTACTTTTTCGTTAGTTACTACATTAGTTTGAGTATCTAATTTCGACCGCTGGCCAAAGATATTCTTATTAATAACTTCTATAAATAAACCAGGCGGCAGTTTTATATATATATATATATTTTTTTTTTTAAATAAATTTCCATAACAGTTTGATACAACAGGTAGAATGGTTGCTATGGAGACGAATGAGCTCCGAGTTCCGTGCACAACAATCGATGCTAACTTCACCCATTGGTAACATTAATTAGTCTACGTAAATAAATACACTTAAACGTCGATAATTTTTAATAGGAATTTACGCAAAAATTTTAAGTGGGTAATTCGGTTTTTAAACCATTCGAATCGCTTTCGAGTGGAGAGGTGGATGACTCTCGCAATCATCTCTTAGGAGAGGAACACCCCCTCTTCTATAATTGTTGGAATTTTGTGTGATTCATAACACGTGGATTTGGAAAGTATGAATACCGGAAAAGTTTATATGAAGTATTGGATTTTGATTCGTAACACGCGGATGTAGAGAAGCTGATTCGTATTGCGTAGAGGTAAACTCGTAAGTGAATGGCTTATAAGTATTGTAGCCCCCCAACCTTCGCATCCGAATACTATCAACGGGGTTTATTATTATGTCGTCGCACTTGGTGGCCGATTAGACGGATAACGGGTTTCGTTCGCCAGGTACTTTTACTATTTTCGGCGCGATTAAGAAAATATAAACGGAGGGATTTTTGTTGTAATTTAAACAAAATTTAAAAGGTGCAGCCAAGCTATTTATGGGCAAGTACATGGAACTGTTTTGTGTGACTGAGAGCGGTTTTGTTGCAATTCCGCTAAGCGCGTGCCAGTTTGCGCCGTCCGTTGCCGTTGCCGGGCAACGGTCTCGGCAACACAGAGCGAGCAAAGCTAATTTGCATAGCTGCAGCGGAAACAAAGTTGACCAGACCGTCAAAGGGGAAAATTGCATTCTTTTTAATTCTCATCCATTTTCCCGATGTAATTAACCGTTTGGGGGAAGAGGGGAAAAAAAGAAGTATTCCGACGTTAAAAGAGAGTTTAAACGCTCCCGAATTTATAATGAAATACCTCCTCTCGCCATTCTCGAATTTAAAACCGTAAAGAGAGAGAGTGGGATGCTCTTAAATCAACTAACGTTTACGGGAGTGAAGAAACGCTTTGCTGATTTATGCCAGTTAAAAAGAAAGTTGGAGCCAAGTTTCCATCCGATTTTTCGATTTGTGTTATTGTTTAGCATAAACATTTATAGTTAGTCTGGCCGGCCACGTGACAGTCTCGCCTCCACACATTCGATCAATGAAAGTCCAACAAAGATGCTTGTCCTTCTGTTGTCCATTATCGAACGCCTTATACTGTCAATTTTCTACGTTTAGATGTCTTTAGAAATTATTAATTTATGTATACGTACTTTAAAAAATAATAATAATAATGTAGAGGTGTGATAGAAACTAATTCTATGGGCTTCTCGAAACTGTACAGCAGTACTGTACATTAACTCTTTGTTTAATATAATTACTCGTTTTAATAAACTGTAATAATTTTAATCTGCTTAATTAATTCGAATATATAAAATTAAAATGAAATTTAATTAAGTATAAAAAGTTCATCTAAATTATACAAATAGAGTTAAAAAGCGAGGAATTTTTTTTCCTTTCCTTTTTTTTTTAAATTTTGTGAATGGAAAAGAAACTCTTTGATGACTTGTAACGGAAGTAATCAATTTCACTTAGCGCGTGCAGGAAATGATGTAAATACCGCTAGACTATTGGTGGATTTTTGAAATGATATCGACAAATTAATATTTAAAAAGTAATGCACGTGACATAATTTAAATTTTTATTTGCCCTTTTTCAATTTTTATAGAAGATTTCACTAGAAACGATTACGTACGAATGCATTTATATACAAATTATAATTTATTAATTTGAATTCTCCGATTAAATATTTACTTCCCTCCCACGTACGTTATTTATCCTTAATTCGTCAGAGTTTTGCATCTTGACGTGATTTATGAGATTAATTAGAAAAATCGAGAAGTAACAAAAAGGAAGAAGAAAATGCGAATTTAAAATCATTTGACAGATTCTGAATCGCTAACGATGTTTACATTTCTGATGTCTGCTTCATTAAAAGAGAACTCGTTTGTAATTTCAAGTATTTTTCATTTGCATGAAAATGGAAAGACAGAAAAGAATTAAGGGGAAAAAAATGCCCGCCCGTCTAGAATTTATGAAAGAAGTTTGAAGAAAGACTCGCTAACTTATATTAGGTCCATTACACAACAATATAATCTTCATTGAGTCGAAACAATTCATTTATCTTCGATTACGAATCGTCGTCTACTACATTAAAAGCTAATTTTCGATTATGAAGAGAGTTGATTCGTAAATCAATGCCCTTTGCCGATTTTTTTAGACATTTGCCGATCTAAACAATACCACTTTTTTGCCCTATTTAAACCAGTGATCTTCTCTCACGGATAATTTCTCTTTTAAAATAACAAAAGAATTTATGCAGATAACAGAAGACTGGGCGAATTCAATGAGGAAGGAGTACTGCAACTGATCCGTTACTATAACTATTGATACATTCTTAATAGAAAATAGAGTTGTTGGACTTAAATTTTCTTTTTATACTTTAGGTCTGCTATAACAAATTTTATTTTATGGGGCAACTTTATATATTTCTCTCTATTTATGTTTAAAAAAAATAGTAGTAGTAGTAGTAGTAGTAATACCAAACAAAATCTGTCGAAGAGCATAGGCTATGGAAAAGGTTTTTGGGTAAAGTGAAGTCAATTCTGCTTCTCTTTATAATGTCGTTCCTATGGAAACGTTACGTCCAACGACAAATCAAAAGGCTGTTTATCTATTTTACGAACCTACACTTTTGTTACTAAATGCAACGTTACGACCGAGAACTGTATTAAAATTACCCTTAGAGCCGGCTAGCATTTTCGTCATGGAAATATGCAAATTTTGGCCTAGCCTATTTTTTTTATGTATAATCCGTTATTGCATTTTTGTTTCTATTTTTGTAAACACGATATCTACTTATTTTTTTAGAATGTTTTTATAGTACCGTACAGTACGGTAAATTAAATTTGAAATTAAAAAAAAAATACAAACGTTAATTTTGTTTTGTATTATTTCCTTTCGTTTTAAAAAATAAATAAGTTTTCGTTTGTTATCTTACTTAAGAATATAGTTTGTATACCAGCCCTTAAAAAAAAGAAAGGAAAAAAAAGGAATACAATTGATGTAATGATTTCATCCGGTTCACGATGTCTTAGTGTTTGCTCAGAAAATACAATAAAGTTAACGGATTAAAGACACAAATTATGAACGAAATTATAAGAAATAATCCCTAAATCGGTCAAACAAACAAGATAAAAGCTTTAAAATAGTCGTAAAAGATGTTCACCTTTTATCTAGCAGATAACATCTTTCTGCAGTCCGTCATCCTGGCACAATCCTGATAAATTTGTCGGATAACACAAACTGTTTGACTTTCTTTATCCAAAGATGTGTTAAAACGACACCATTCCATCCAAAAGCAATGATTTTTAAGATGCACATTCCGAACATCACGGGTGTGTTGCTCACAAATACAGCATGTAGTCTGAAGATGCTAGGGAGGAAGCTACCCGGTGCTCCCTCTGTTGAAGATGAGAGGCTGAATGATGCTGCTGATTACAGAAACAAGCATCTGCAGCTACATCCTCTCTTCCGATCATAATTCATTCCTTGTTATTCTTATCTCCTGCAAATAGGTAAATTATCATCATTAATGATTTAATAAATTAAGAAATAAATAAATAACAAATCATTATATAAAATATTTACAAATTTATAAAATGTATTCAAACATATTATATAATTTTTTTTTAAACTTTTGCCTCTAAATTTCCGAACTAAATGCACATTTTGTTATTTAATTTAATTAATAAATAATTTTATTTCTATTTAAATAATAATAATAAATTACTATTTTATTCTTCGGAAGTCTTTCTAAACTTCAAAATATAAATTTAATTAGCATCTAAGTAAATTCGATCATTCCTCGGTTAACCTAGTGATAGTAACCTATAATAAATCTGTAATAATCTATATATATATATCGCTAAATTATTAAGTGAAATCAATTAATTACATTTATCAATGATTATTATATTATAATAAATTTATTATATAATAATTTCCCTATTAATTACTATAAATTTTTTTCCGTTTTAATAAGTCAACTGGAGGGTTGGGAGAGGTGATTGATGGCTCTAATTTGGTCGTATGAATGTTTATAAAAATATGAAATGCATTTTAATTATCTAATGATTATTATTTTTCGATTTATGGAGTGTTTTTATTAATATATTAATTCTAAATTTAAAAGTTCATTTGGAAGTGATGTTAGGAGATGTACATGTAAAAACAACGTTCAAAATGCCATGTCAAATTTTACGCTTTTTAGTCTGTTCAACGTGCAGTGCAGACCTCTTCACTGATGACAAAAATCGATCGAGTAAGGAGGTCAATTTTGGCAACTTTACTAGCTAGTGCCATCTATTGATGGAATTCATAAATAATTAATATTCAATTTTTGTTTAAGTTGCCTTATTGTAGGATATACTTTTGCTTAGATTTCGTAGAAAATTATGTAAGGTTCCGTTATAAAAATCGAAGTGAATAATCCTTTTCATGAATGTTTACTGTGGGTAGGTGTAATTAGTTTGTATGAAAGTAACCGCTACGCTTATTTATTTTTGTTTTTCCTTCCCCCCTTGTTATACAAATGTATGGGTGTTATTCGTTTTGTATATGTTAAAAGAACGGAATGTACGTTTGATGAGAACCAAAATGGAAATTTCTAGCGATGTTTATTAAATCAAACTTATAAAGGTTGCCAAGGCGATGTATAAAAGACCCGAAAGAGTCGATAGTTCATTATGAGGATGCCTTAGACAATCTTGTTTACATAAGAGAATCGAGGACATTTCTGATAGAATACATAATTTCCTGTTCAAATAAAACTCCCACGTATAATAATTATAAACAACGGTATATGATGATGAAAAAATATAATTAAATTTAGTTTTTACAGAATTCGTTTCTGCGATAAATATCTAACTTTATGTGGATTTGCTACGAAAATTAATCATTAAAAAATAGTTCTTAAAAATTGCTTAGTTACGTTCGCATTCGACAGATGGCGGCATTTAAGTAAAATATTTTTATATCCGTTAGATGGCGTTTTAGTCATTAGATAGACGGCTCAATTGTTTTCTGGAAAATCCAACAATAGAGCAATGTGATTGGCTGTTTAGTCTAACGTTTTAAAAATGTCGCCATTTTGGATCTATTTAATATGCAAACAGCATGCAAACTGATTAAATTGTGTGTTTGTATGTGTTTTTTTTTTATATAAACACTACAGCTTTTTTTTACGTCCAGTGTTTTTGTTTTCAAATCAGATTAAATAAAAAGATGGATGGAATATGCTAGATATAAATTTAAACGACAATGCATTAAAATATATTTTTATTATATTTTGTTAAAAAAATTATATATTAAACAGAATATTTGTGTCAGTATTGTGTTGGTATTGATATTTACAATAAGCGGTATTTTTATTTTATTACTTTGTGCAATATAAATTAAAAATGATTTTAAAAGAATCCTAGAATTAATTATATAAATAAAAGTAAATTAATAAAAAAAACAAAAAATTATGCCTATATAATTTACCTTCTACTAGGCCTATATCGAAATAAAATTTAATTAAATATATCCTTATCAAATAAATGCATTTTTTTTTTTTTCAGTTCTTGAGAAAGCTCTGATATTCAGAAATAAACAATATTAATTTTATTTGTTTAATGGTTAAATTTAAATTAATCTTAGCTATTTTATATAATAATATATGATATAGTACGTTTTATTCAGGTTCTAACGTTTATAAATATTGATGAACTAACTTGTAATTATTATTAATAATCTTAAATAAGGAATATAACTATCTTGATAATATATTTTCATCTTGTGTATTGTGTACATAAATAATTGACATTACATCAATTATTTATGTGTACTGTATATACTGCATATATATTTTATAGCAAGCAAAGTCATTAAGTTCACACATTTCTCATTGATCAAATGCTGAAAGTAAAGTTAAATTACACCTTTTTTACCTACAGATAACTTAAAAAATATTTATTTTTTCACGTAATTGAATCATTAACAATATTCGATAAATTAAATCACTCAATATACAGTTTTTTTATAAAATAATTTGAATATCTTACTGTTTTTTCGCTTTCAGTCAGATGGCCAATTGCCGAATTGTTGATGTTATAATGTATTTCATAAAACAAAATTCCGCAATTCTTTAACACTTAAGAGTATAAATAATTCTTTAAATAATTAAACCAATTTCCATTTTCAACTGAATTACTGTTTAATAATTTATTAAAACTAGAATTAACGATAATATTTATTACAAATGATTATTTTATAATTATTTATTAAACATTTCAATTTAATATATTAGCGATTCAGAGATTTTTTCTTAAACACGAGAAAGATATTGCAAATATTTTAAAAGAAAATAATCTTATTTAATTAGAAATTATGCAGTCATTTATGGATTTTAAAATATTTATTAAGTACATAAAACTAAATATATAAAATTCTGGAAAATTAATGATTTATAAATATCATATAAGAGATAGGAATATAACTGATATATAAAATGGCAGAAAGATTCTTTTCCCTTTGTGTAATGACTAAGTTATAGTGATAACGCCAATTTTTCTACCAAAGGATAAATTTCATATTTTAAAATTTAATTATTGACTTTATCGCTAGATGACAGGACAAATAAGCAATTCGTATATTATTTACAACACTACTTTAATATTGTATTTGGAGTTTAACATACAATAAACAGAAATAAGAGGGGGGAAATCGAAAGATTTGAAAAGAATCCATTACGTTGAAATAAAATATTTATAAAGGAAGAAAATATNGCTGTTGACTTTTTTTTATTATTTATAATAAATATTAAAAATTTTTTTTAAAAATGCAGAACTCTTTAATGTGCGAGCGTTTTTTTAAACTAAAACATGAATTAAACATTTAATTTGAATGAAATTAGTCTGAGAAAAACTGCCAACCGAAAGAGAAATTAACTAGTAAACACTAAAATTAAAATATTCGGAGTGAGTTTAAGTGATTCAAAAACTTAAATAAGAAACCTTTTAATTTTAATTATTTTGGACTATTTAAACTCTTAAAAAAATTAATTGGATCAATAACGGATTTGAAAGTAACTCGAGTGTTAACAGAATCGAGTGCCTTATGAGAAACAGCATTTAAATGTTGTTCCTCATAAGGCGTATAATCCGAAGCTGAAATGATCTCTACACTTATAATAATATTAATCCCGCGCTATTATTAGAAAAATGTGTATTTTGCTTTAATAATAATAATCAAAACGCTTCCCGAAAATCCAGGCCATTGAAACTTAATAAGTAGTTAGACCAAATGTTTCAAGATCTGAAAGATTATTCTTATATTATCTACTAAAATAAGCAGATAAACTTTTGATTTGTCTGTATTTTGAAACCGTGTATGCGTGTATATGTGTGTATGTATATAGAGAGAGATACTTACTAATGATTAGAAACTTAGGCAATAGTCATAAATTTGATGCTACTGATCGTCGAGGCCCCTAAGTCCCCTTCAGTAATCAGATCAAAAAAAATCTAAGTCCTAAATTTGAATAAAATAGAAAACCCATTAAAATAAGATCTAATTAATTAATTAAAAATGAAAAAGGAAATAACAAAAGCTGTCATAATGTAAATTTTTACTTTCTGTAATTATCGACAGTTATAACTATGCAGAAATAATAATCTTTCGCACTTCAGTGATAATTTTTTTAAGAGTAATTTTGATATTAAGTACTTGGAGAGCTATAAAGTTCAGTGGAACGGTTAATAATTGTTAATACGGACGAATTAAACTTTCCTTTCATACCACCGGATCGTAAATGTAGTAGTAAATGAGAAATGTATGTAAAAAAATGAGTTAAAAAAGCAACTGTAATTTATAATGGGAAAGGAAAAAATGTAGAGTTTGGATATTATAAGATATCGAAAAATATTTAGGAAAGTTAAGTATGATTAATAGGGAGAAAACAAACGAAAACAGTCGATATAAAAGGCAACCACGTGGGATTTACAATTAATATGAATAAAGAAAACGTGAATAATAAAAAATATAGAGAGCGGAAGGATGAAAGAAAAACATAATTAATACAAATATCTTGATAAAAATGCAATGCACGAAGGAAATTTTATATATATATTAGACAAACATGACATGGCCGGAAAAGAAAGAAAAAAAACTATTTTTTAACGTGGATGGCAAAGTAAAATAAAAAAAATGATAAAAATGCATAGAAAACACAGAAAAAACTCGAAAATATCAATAAACGAAGACGGTAGGAAGAACACGTCGAAGCTATGAATAATCTAAAATAAAAATTCGGATGAAGATTTAAAATTTTAGTAGTATTGAATTTATGAATGGAATATTCGGGGTAACATAAGTGAAAGTCAAACAATAAAAAGGGACGTGTTGCATTGAAAGTTGGAAAGAATTATTTCAAAGTTTTTCTAAGGTCGCAAATATCAGTGATTTATTGAAATTCTACTCAAACTACAGAAAGATATATACAGGAAATGGATTCAATCTTCCCTTCTCCAGGGAATAAAGCCCAATATATGGGTATATATAGAGAGAGAAATTTCAAAATTAAAATATATTGCGTGCGGAAATGAGAAATTATAATGAAGAATAACAAAATATTGCGGCAGTTCGCAACGAATCGCACTTTACACACGAGAAACTAATTAAAAAAATATAACAAACACGCAGTAGATAAAAAAAAAACCCCCAGCTTGTAGGGATTCGAATCTTTAGGGAATTCATTGGATTTAGAATTTTGATTTATCCGAACTTAACTTAAATGAATAAAAATGGAGTAAGGAGAAAAATGATTATCGGCGTTTTGAAATTTTTCATATTGAAAATAATTTAATTGTGTAATTAGAATTTTAAAATCTGATTGAAAATAAATTCGTTTATGGCGAATTTTCCGTAAGAAAAAGGAATTTTATCGATGGGGAGGGGAGGAGATAAATTGAACCTAAACCAATAACAGATTTATTCTGTAATCAATCAAACGCATTAAAGTGGAAAATAAAAACGATCGATAAATCTAAATGTTTAGAAAATAGTTCGTCGGTAGAATTCGAGAGTCGAATTTGATTCCTTCTTCCTTTTTGTGTAGAATAAAACTGCGAATATATCAAAGATATATGCGAAATTTTTGCCTCGAAACGTTTAGAGAGAAAAATGCTATTCCAGCTAAACGTATGACATCTCTTACACATTTATATATAAAAAAAGAGCTGTCTGAAATATTTCTTCCATTGAAAAGAAGAGTAAAAATGTAATTTTTATGATAAACAAAGGCCGGAATAAACGAGAATCGTACACATTTCTATAGGGAAAAAAAAAGCATTTCATCCCGTTATCGATCCGAACACGTGCAGGATGTTTGGCAGAGTAAATAATGTTACGAGTATCGTAACTAGATACAACACCGCTTCATTAAGATAAGAATTACAAACCATCCAACTAATTACTTTTTCGTTAGTTACTACATTAGTTTGCGTATCTAATTTCGACCGCTGGCCAAAGATATTCTTATTAATAACTTCTATAAATAAACCAGGCGGCAGTTTTATATATATATATATATTTTTTTTTTTAAATAAATTTCCATAACAGTTTGATACAACAGGTAGAATGGTTGCTATGGAGACGAATGAGCTCCGAGTTCCGTGCACAACAATCGATGCTAACTTCACCCATTGGTAACATTAATTAGTCTACGTAAATAAATACACTTAAACGTCGATAATTTTTAATAGGAATTTACGCAAAAATTTTAAGTGGGTAATTCGGTTTTTAAACCATTCGAATCGCTTTCGAGTGGAGAGGTGGATGACTCTCGCAATCATCTCTTAGGAGAGGAACACCCTAATTATAGAAGGAACTCTTCTATAATTGTTGGAATTTTGTGTGATTCATAACACGTGGATTTGGAAAGTATGAATACCGGAAAAGTTTATATGAAGTATTGGATTTTGATTCGTAACACGCGGATGTAGAGAAGCTGATTCGTATTGCGTAGAGGTAAACTCGTAAGTGAATGGCTTATAAGTATTGTAGCCCCCCAACCTTCGCATCCGAATACTATCAACGGGGTTTATTATTATGTCGTCGCACTTGGTGGCCGATTAGACGGATAACGGGTTTCGTTCGCCAGGTACTTTTACTATTTTCGGCGCGATTAAGAAAATATAAACGGAGGGATTTTTGTTGTAATTTAAACAAAATTTAAAAGGTGCAGCCAAGCTATTTATGGGCAAGTACATGGAACTGTTTTGTGTGACTGAGAGCGGTTTTGTTGCAATTCCGCTAAGCGCGTGCCAGTTTGCGCCGTCCGTTGCCGTTGCCGGGCAACGGTCTCGGCAACACAGAGCGAGCAAAGCTAATTTGCATAGCTGCAGCGGAAACAAAGTTGACCAGACCGTCAAAGGGGAAAATTGCATTCTTTTTAATTCTCATCCATTTTCCCGATGTAATTAACCGTTTGGGGGAAGAGGGGAAAAAAAGAAGTATTCCGACGTTAAAAGAGAGTTTAAACGCTCCCGAATTTATAATGAAATACCTCCTCTCGCCATTCTCGAATTTAAAACCGTAAAGAGAGAGAGTGGGATGCTCTTAAATCAACTAACGTTTACGGGAGTGAAGAAACGCTTTGCTGATTTATGCCAGTTAAAAAGAAAGTTGGAGCCAAGTTTCCATCCGATTTTTCGATTTGTGTTATTGTTTAGCATAAACATTTATAGTTAGTCTGGCCGGCCACGTGACAGTCTCGCCTCCACACATTCGATCAATGAAAGTCCAACAAAGATGCTTGTCCTTCTGTTGTCCATTATCGAACGCCTTATACTGTCAATTTTCTACGTTTAGATGTCTTTAGAAATTATTAATTTATGTATACGTACTTTAAAAAATAATAATAATAATGTAGAGGTGTGATAGAAACTAATTCTATGGGCTTCTCGAAACTGTACAGCAGTACATTAACTCTTTGTTTAATATAATTACTCGTTTTAATAAACTGTAATAATTTTAATCTGCTTAATTAATTCGAATATATAAAATTAAAATGAAATTTAATTAAGTATAAAAAGTTCATCTAAATTATACAAATAGAGTTAAAAAGCGAGGAATTTTTTTTCCTTTCCTTTTTTTTTTAAATTTTGTGAATGGAAAAGAAACTCTTTGATGACTTGTAACGGAAGTAATCAATTTCACTTAGCGCGTGCAGGAAATGATGTAAATACCGCTAGACTATTGGTGGATTTTTGAAATGATATCGACAAATTAATATTTAAAAAGTAATGCACGTGACATAATTTAAATTTTTATTTGCCCTTTTTCAATTTTTATAGAAGATTTCACTAGAAACGATTACGTACGAATGCATTTATATACAAATTATAATTTATTAATTTGAATTCTCCGATTAAATATTTACTTCCCTCCCACGTACGTTATTTATCCTTAATTCGTCAGAGTTTTGCATCTTGACGTGATTTATGAGATTAATTAGAAAAATCGAGAAGTAACAAAAAGGAAGAAGAAAATGCGAATTTAAAATCATTTGACAGATTCTGAATCGCTAACGATGTTTACATTTCTGATGTCTGCTTCATTAAAAGAGAACTCGTTTGTAATTTCAAGTATTTTTCATTTGCATGAAAATGGAAAGACAGAAAAGAATTAAGGGGAAAAAAATGCCCGCCCGTCTAGAATTTATGAAAGAAGTTTGAAGAAAGACTCGCTAACTTATATTAGGTCCATTACACAACAATATAATCTTCATTGAGTCGAAACAATTCATTTATCTTCGATTACGAATCGTCGTCTACTACATTAAAAGCTAATTTTCGATTATGAAGAGAGTTGATTCGTAAATCAATGCCCTTTGCCGATTTTTTTAGACATTTGCCGATCTAAACAATACCACTTTTTTGCCCTATTTAAACCAGTGATCTTCTCTCACGGATAATTTCTCTTTTAAAATAACAAAAGAATTTATGCAGATAACAGAAGACTGGGCGAATTCAATGAGGAAGGAGTACTGCAACTGATCCGTTACTATAACTATTGATACATTCTTAATAGAAAATAGAGTTGTTGGACTTAAATTTTCTTTTTATACTTTAGGTCTGCTATAACAAATTTTATTTTATGGGGCAACTTTATATATTTCTCTCTATTTATGTTTAAAAAAAAATAGTAGTAGTAGTAGTAGTAGTAATACCAAACAAAATCTGTCGAAGAGCATAGGCTATGGAAAAGGTTTTTGGGTAAAGTGAAGTCAATTCTGCTTCTCTTTATAATGTCGTTCCTATGGAAACGTTACGTCCAACGACAAATCAAAAGGCTGTTTATCTATTTTACGAACCTACACTTTTGTTACTAAATGCAACGTTACGACCGAGAACTGTATTAAAATTACCCTTAGAGCCGGCTAGCATTTTCGTCATGGAAATATGCAAATTTCGGCCTAGCCTATTTTTTTTATGTATAATCCGTTATTGCATTTTTGTTTCTATTTTTGTAAACACGATATCTACTTATTTTTTTAGAATGTTTTTATAGTACCGTACAGTACGGTAAATTAAATTTGAAATTAAAAAAAAAATACAAACGTTAATTTTGTTTTGTATTATTTCCTTTCGTTTTAAAAAATAAATAAGTTTTCGTTTGTTATCTTACTTAAGAATATAGTTTGTATACCAGCCCTTAAAAAAAAGAAAGGAAAAAAAAGGAATACAATTGATGTAATGATTTCATCCGGTTCACGATGTCTTAGTGTTTGCTCAGAAAATACAATAAAGTTAACGGATTAAAGACACAAATTATGAACGAAATTATAAGAAATAATCCCTAAATCGGTCAAACAAACAAGATAAAAGCTTTAAAATAGTCGTAAAAGATGTTCACCTTTTATCTAGCAGATAACATCTTTCTGCAGTCCGTCATCCTGGCACAATCCTGATAAATTTGTCGGATAACACAAACTGTTTGACTTTCTTTATCCAAAGATGTGTTAAAACGACACCATTCCATCCAAAAACAATGATTTTTAAGATGCACATTCCGAACATCACGGGTGTGTTGCTCACAAATACAGCATGTAGTCTGAAGATGCTAGGGAGGAAGCTACCCGGTGCTCCCTCTGTTGAAGATGAGAGGCTGAATGATGCTGCTGATTACAGAAACAAGCATCTGCAGCTACATCCTCTCTTCCGATCATAATTCATTCCTTGTTATTCTTATCTCCTGCAAATAGGTAAATTATCATCATTAATGATTTAATAAATTAAGAAATAAATAAATAACAAATCATTATATAAAATATTTACAAATTTATAAAATGTATTCAAACATATTATATAATTTTTTTTTAAACTTTTGCCTCTAAATTTCCGAACTAAATGCACATTTTGTTATTTAATTTAATTAATAAATAATTTTATTTCTATTTAAATAATAATAATAAATTACTATTTTATTCTTCGGAAGTCTTTCTAAACTTCAAAATATAAATTTAATTAGCATCTAAGTAAATTCGATCATTCCTCGGTTAACCTAGTGATAGTAACCTATAATAAATCTGTAATAATCTATATATATATATCGCTAAATTATTAAGTGAAATCAATTAATTACATTTATCAATGATTATTATATTATAATAAATTTATTATATAATAATTTCCCTATTAATTACTATAAATTTTTTTCCGTTTTAATAAGTCAACTGGAGGGTTGGGAGAGGTGATTGATGGCTCTAATTTGGTCGTATGAATGTTTATAAAAATATGAAATGCATTTTAATTATCTAATGATTATTATTTTTCGATTTATGGAGTGTTTTTATTAATATATTAATTCTAAATTTAAAAGTTCATTTGGAAGTGATGTTAGGAGATGTACATGTAAAAACAACGTTCAAAATGCCATGTCAAATTTTACGCTTTTTAGTCTGTTCAACGTGCAGTGCAGACCTCTTCACTGATGACAAAAATCGATCGAGTAAGGAGGTCAATTTTGGCAACTTTACTAGCTAGTGCCATCTATTGATGGAATTCATAAATAATTAATATTCAATTTTTGTTTAAGTTGCCTTATTGTAGGATATACTTTTGCTTAGATTTCGTAGAAAATTATGTAAGGTTCCGTTATAAAAATCGAAGTGAATAATCCTTTTCATGAATGTTTACTGTGGGTAGGTGTAATTAGTTTGTATGAAAGTAACCGCTACGCTTATTTATTTTTGTTTTTCCTTCCCCCCTTGTTATACAAATGTATGGGTGTTATTCGTTTTGTATATGTTAAAAGAACGGAATGTACGTTTGATGAGAACCAAAATGGAAATTTCTAGCGATGTTTATTAAATCAAACTTATAAAGGTTGCCAAGGCGATGTATAAAAGACCCGAAAGAGTCGATAGTTCATTATGAGGATGCCTTAGACAATCTTGTTTACATAAGAGAATCGAGGACATTTCTGATAGAATACATAATTTCCTGTTCAAATAAAACTCCCACGTATAATAATTATAAACAACGGTATATGATGATGAAAAAATATAATTAAATTTAGTTTTTACAGAATTCGTTTCTGCGATAAATATCTAACTTTATGTGGATTTGCTACGAAAATTAATCATTAAAAAATAGTTCTTAAAAATTGCTTAGTTACGTTCGCATTCGACAGATGGCGGCATTTAAGTAAAATATTTTTATATCCGTTAGATGGCGTTTTAGTCATTAGATAGACGGCTCAATTGTTTTCTGGAAAATCCAACAATAGAGCAATGTGATTGGCTGTTTAGTCTAACGTTTTAAAAATGTCGCCATTTTGGATCTATTTAATATGCAAACAGCATGCAAACTGATTAAATTGTGTGTTTGTATGTGTTTTTTTTTTATATAAACACTACAGCTTTTTTTTACGTCCAGTGTTTTTGTTTTCAAATCAGATTAAATAAAAAGATGGATGGAATATGCTAGATATAAATTTAAACGACAATGCATTAAAATATATTTTTATTATATTTTGTTAAAAAAATTATATATTAAACAGAATATTTGTGTCAGTATTGTGTTGGTATTGATATTTACAATAAGCGGTATTTTTATTTTATTACTTTGTGCAATATAAATTAAAAATGATTTTAAAAGAATCCTAGAATTAATTATATAAATAAAAGTAAATTAATAAAAAAAACAAAAAATTATGCCTATATAATTTACCTTCTACTAGGCCTATATCGAAATAAAATTTAATTAAATATATCCTTATCAAATAAATGCATTTTTTTTTTTTTCAGTTCTTGAGAAAGCTCTGATATTCAGAAATAAACAATATTAATTTTATTTGTTTAATGGTTAAATTTAAATTAATCTTAGCTATTTTATATAATAATATATGATATAGTACGTTTTATTCAGGTTCTAACGTTTATAAATATTGATGAACTAACTTGTAATTATTATTAATAATCTTAAATAAGGAATATAACTATCTTGATAATATATTTTCATCTTGTGTATTGTGTACATAAATAATTGACATTACATCAATTATTTATGTGTACTGTATATACTGCATATATATTTTATAGCAAGCAAAGTCATTAAGTTCACACATTTCTCATTGATCAAATGCTGAAAGCAAAGTTAAATTACACCTTTTTTACCTACAGATAACTTAAAAAATATTTATTTTTTCACGTAATTGAATCATTAACAATATTCGATAAATTAAATCACTCAATATACAGTTTTTTTATAAAATAATTTGAATATCTTACTGTTTTTTCGCTTTCAGTCAGATGGCCAATTGCCGAATTGTTGATGTTATAATGTATTTCATAAAACAAAATTCCGCAATTCTTTAACACTTAAGAGTATAAATAATTCTTTAAATAATTAAACCAATTTCCATTTTCAACTGAATTACTGTTTAATAATTTATTAAAACTAGAATTAACGATAATATTTATTACAAATGATTATTTTATAATTATTTATTAAACATTTCAATTTAATATATTAGCGATTCTGAGATTTTTTCTTAAACACGAGAAAGATATTGCAAATATTTTAAAAGAAAATAATCTTATTTAATTAGAAATTATGCAGTCATTTATGGATTTTAAAATATTTATTAAGTACATAAAACTAAATATATAAAATTCTGGAAAATTAATGATTTATAAATATCATATAAGAGATAGGAATATAACTGATATATAAAATGGCAGAAAGATTCTTTTCCCTTTGTGTAATGACTAAGTTATAGTGATAACGCCAATTTTTCTACCAAAGGATAAATTTCATATTTTAAAATTTAATTATTGACTTTATCGCTAGATGACAGGACAAATAAGCAATTCGTATATTATTTACAACACTACTTTAATATTGTATTTGGAGTTTAACATACAATAAACAGAAATAAGAGGGGGGAAATCGAAAGATTTGAAAAGAATCCATTACGTTGAAATAAAATATTTATAAAGGAAGAAAATATATATATAACATAAAAAAAATAAATCGATTTT
This sequence comes from Centruroides sculpturatus, assembly GCF_000671375.1. Taxonomy (NCBI): domain Eukaryota; kingdom Metazoa; phylum Arthropoda; class Arachnida; order Scorpiones; family Buthidae; genus Centruroides; species Centruroides sculpturatus. The sequence goes on along the minus strand of NW_019384388.1, from coordinate 868,301 downwards.
TTTGATAGTTTCTAAATTGATAAATTCTATATTGATTTTCTGCTTGTAAGTTACTGTGCAAATTTCAAAATTGAGTTTATTTAAATAAGAATTTTCAAGTTTCGGTAATGATTAAAAATTAAGTACAGTAATTCGATTAATAGTAGTTAATTAAAATGAAATTAATTCGAGAAAGAATATAACTAAGAGAAATAAAAACTTGATGTTTACAATATTAATTAATTAATAATCAGTGGTGCTGAATTGATTTTTTTTTTTTAAATTTAAGACAGGAATGTGAAAATTTAAAGAATATTTCCCGAGAAATGTATACAAATTGTAAACATGTTTATACATTTCTACACATGTATGTATATACTGTAATAATTGTATAATTTTATTGATAAATTTGTACGTATATTTAATATGTACAGTCAGCCACAAACAAGCACAAGAACAAAAAAGAAAAAATTTCAAACGAATTTTACAATGAAGAAAAAGTGAAATAAAAGAGAAAATCTTGTAAAAACAGAACTTGTAGACAAATTATTATTAGCACAGTTTGATTAAAATTGATCTTATTACTCATTACTTTAATACCTAGTCGAAATTTCATTTTTTTACTAAATTTTTTAAAGTGAATTTATCCGGAAAGTTCATTGGCATCTTTCTTTGAAGTATGATAGTTCGCGAACATTCATTAATTAAAAATTCTTTTAGACAGGTAATTTGAGAGAGAGTTTCGTGCAATACTTAATCTACAGTTTTAAATATTCACTTCTTAATAATTATAAAATTTATTAAAACAACTTATTAAAATATATCGATGTTACAACAAATTACGTAAACAAGTTTTTGTTAAGTTTTACAACTTCGATAGATGACCATTTGTTTAGGTGAACAACACTATCGTGTGTGATGGTGAACGGCGCGACTGGAAAAGTAATTCTGGGATTTGATAACTTTTTGTTGGATACGGTCGAACGAAGTGTGGTTCTCAACGTGTCGGTAGATCTCGCTGTTAGGCACGAAATTCCGTCTTTATTGCTCTTTTTAACAAAATATTTCCCTTTGGCATGAAATGTGAGGTAAATGTATGGATTGAGAGCGCTGTTGCTAGCCGATATGACGTCCAACAGCGCTACTAAGTTAGAATCTAAAATTTTCTGGTTGCTAAAGGCGATGACAAACTCTTCTATTATAGAAGGAACGTGAGTGATTATAAATGCCATTAAAATTGTTAAAGTCATCTTTAAAGTTTTCACCTTAGCTCTGGGTAGAGTAGAAGCTGTAGTATAATGTAAATCCATAGCGGACGATTGTTTCCAGATTTCGATCAGTATCCTAGAATACAAACTAATTAAAAGCAGAAGAGGAATGAAGAATATCGATAAAAATACAAAAATCGTATAAAGTTGTCTGTAGCTTTGTGTCTGGTCTTCGTGTAACAGGGTGCAATAACAGCGGCCTCCGGAGTGTTTTATCTTTTTGTAGAAATAGAGATTCGGTAACGATGGCAGTAACGAGAATAACCAAGCCAAGAGAGCCAAACGGGCCGGTTGTAGGCATGGTGTAAGTGGATGGACGACAGCAAAATGTCGATCTAGAGCAATACTCACTAATAAATATCTAGAAGAAACCAAAGCGAAAGTCTGCAACACTTTAAAAATCCTACAAAAGGCATCGTCGGCGATCCAAGAACGATCCATTATCTCCCAAACTAATTGTGATGTCATAGTGACGAATGTGACTAAAAGATCGGCCACTGCCAGGTTGAGAAAAAGTATAGTAGCCTTTGCGTAACGATTCCTGCGATTGGGAAACAGTCGACAGCATACGGTGATGTTGCCAATAAGAGAAATGACGATCATAGTTATTATGATGGCAATTTTGATAGTTTTATGGTATTGCGAACCGAAGATGTCTTTTACAGTCGAATTACTGTTGTCAGAAGCGTTGCTAGAAGCCATTTTTACACCAGCAAAATCAAATTAGCCATCAGCGATTTGTATTTTTATACCTAAAAAAACAAACAAGAATAATTGATATTAGTTAAGAAAAATTAACTTTACAAGTTTTTATGATACATTTATTAGAAATAATGGAAACGGAAATTTTCTTAAATTTTAAAAAAACAACATGTATTTCGTTGGTTAAATTGCGAATTTAAATAAATAAATTATATTCTCTTGAACTTCATAAATCATACATTTTCTAACTTATAATTATTTAAAAATTAAATAATGTTATATTCACTTTACATTTTAATTCCAACTAAATAAATATTCCAGAGGTGGTACCGAAGATGGAAGGGATAAAGGTAAGCGTGTCAATATAGCAATATTTACTCATCCTTTCGATACTGTGCAAACGTTCTTTATTGTTAACTATATTTTGCGCCTTATGTCCATAAACCGCATTAATTAGGTTGTTCCAAAGGAAGATTTTACATATAAAAGGAATCCTGTATAAAATTTATAACGTCGTAGTGAATGTCTATTTGTTTTATTACATTATATCTATTATTTATGAATTTTTTATGGGATGGATATATTAATATCAAAAGTTTAAAATATAAAAATTCATTATAGATAGCGCAGCATATATGTAATTTACGAAAAAAAAACAATAATACAAAAATTATTTTAACATATAGAGAGATATTTGCACAAAATTGCCGTACTTTGTGGTTCATAATATGCACCGAATTATTCAAATAATAGAACTATGTCAAATATTCATTCTGAAGTTGTATTGTTAAACTAGGCAAATTACCTAGATCGCAAGTTGGATCCTGATGCATCATACATGCCGTAGGTTGATTTTGAAGGGTCAAATTTGGAAAAAAAAAGCGCATCTTAATATGCAATTACATTAATTAATCGTGAAATCGCACCTGGATATCCTTCTTAATCTCTTCTGACCTTTACGTCATTACGTGTGAGAGAATTATAGTAAATATTGACGATAAATGTAACGAGAATACTTATACGGATCCATAATTAGCACGCACAATTATAGCACCTTTTTAACTTTCTGCAATCACGTGATCATATACATCGAATGTTTGGTCAAAAGTTATTTACGGTCGCGTAAATTTTACTGGAAAATTAAATTCCTTTCTTTCATACAAAAGGTAACAGAAAGAATCAGGATTGCCAGTTTTAAACAACACGAAAACAGCCAAGCATCTACATCTATATATATATATGTGTGTGTGTGTGTGTGTGTGTGTTTGCGTCAAATACATTGTTAAAAATATTTTTAAAATAGAAATTGCGAATCGCGGAAATTGAGGAAATCCAAAATGGCGTGGAAGACTTATTAGATTACAATGCCAAACGCCGTTAGGTAGAATAAGAGTTTTATAGTTTCTATCGATTCCTTTAATATTCCATCAGAAAGTATTTCTCTGTTACCAAAATAGTACAGACACAGAATGCAAGTAAATCGGGAGATTGTTCATTCACTTATGAAGCGTATAATTTAATCTATAGTTCCGAGGAGCGCATCGATTTATTTTGCTTCCAAAAAAATACATAAACAATGGAAAATACGAAGTAGAAAAAACTATTTCCCACGAGGACACCGAAAAAAAATAATTCACAAATTGGGTTCGTCTCGAAGATCGCGGGGAAGAAACAGACGTAAAAAAAAAACAAGGTTAACAGTCGGATCACTCGAAAACCGGTTGTTGACACAGATCGATTATCCGGTAAATGAACAATCGAATCAATCGAACAGTCGTACATCTCCGAGCGGATCTAGAAATATATCAAACCTAATTCATAAATTGATACCTTTCGTTAGATGATGTCCCTCGAGTGATAAAGTCAGTTCGATATCTGTGCCATTTTACTTTTATATATTAGTATAACTGAGATAGATAATTCGACTGATAAAATACACTACAAAAATATGGAATAAAGATTAAACAATTTAAATAATTAAAATAATTCTTACGATCTGGTATTAAGCGCTTAATTAATAGTCTTAATCAAAAGTAAGCATGCTGTTGATATAAAGATTATATTAAGTGAAATAGTCAGTTCGTTTGTCTGGATGAAATTATTATAAAAATTACTATAATTAAAATATGTATTTCAGAATGTGTATAAAGAAAATACTTCAAAGTAAACCATTTGTACAATTTCAATTCGGTTGATAAATTCTTATATATTATAAGTATTTTTATTTTATATACATATAACTAATAATAAACAATTAATAATATTTCGGAGCTTATCATATAAGCATTTATTTGCTATGTTTAGAAGAAATAATATCCTCGATATTGCGGCGAGTATTTTCCCCCCTATTTATAAATTTTTGTAATTAAAGATGATTTACTTTTATCATAAAAACAAAATTCATAAATGTTAGGTGGATATTAATAGGCTGCATCTAGGCAACCAACTCGCTATTCTGAATATGAATTTTTATTATGAAATTGTTTTTATCTATGATCGATTACGAGAATCTAAACAATTGAACGTTTTCTTTTTACCTTACGAAACAAATTCTGAAAGACTGGATATAAATAAAACTTCTTAGATCGAAATCCAAAAATATATGTCAAAATCAAATCAAAATTTTACCAAAATTTCGTCCGTTATAAAGAATTTTCTTTATTGTTTTCCTTCGAATATAAACAATAAAGACTTATTGAACTAATTACACTTTCTATTTTTATTATATATATATTTTCTTTTTCAACAAAACTTCCATTTATCTTTTATCAAAAATGATATTAAATGTCTTCTACTAAACCGTAAATACTATTATAAAAAAAAAATATTGTTTATTCCTTCACCAGCCTATAAAAATAATTTTAGACAGGTACTATTTATAAAAACTTTTATGTAGGAGGTAAAATCGAACATTTCACGCTTGACTTCTCGAAATTTGTAACCAGAAATATTATTGTATTTTTATGAGATTTTTGAACTTCGCTTCGAATGATTATTAACCTTGAAAAGTAGATATAATTTCTCTCCATCGAGACCACACGATTATCAATAAATTAATGCTTTTAATTAAAGTTATTATTTAACAGAACGTTGATCCCGATTACTCGAGAGATTTCATTCTGTGCTACTTATTTTTATATATATGCTTGTTTATTAATAAAAATATATTTTTCGTAATATCAGAAATTAAGAATAATTAATGAATCATTAATTGTTTGTTCTCTTATTCTAACTATTGTATGCAATTTTGGATTTGTAATTACTGGTAGATTAATTGTTGTAATTTATTCTGGATTTGTAATGATTTTGTTTTGTATTACGAAATGAAAGTTTGTGTGTTTCTTCTCAATTTTCAAATTGTATATATGCATACTGTAATATATAATACAGTAAACTCTCGATTAAGCGAACTCTAAAAAGACTAATCTAAATTGTTCGCTATAGTGGATGGTGACTATATCGAGAGTGCACTATACGAGTGTTCTGTAGGTAAGTTAACAATATTCCTAACAAAATTTCATTCTAACGTTTTGTGTTTCAGTGCTTTGTACATTAATATTTTCATAACAGTTTATAGTCAATATATGAGCTAAGACTATATATATATATACAGTGAAACCTATGTAAATGGGAATTGCACGGTACTGAATATTTTTTTCGGTTTGGCAGGTTTCCGTTTTGAATAGGTTTTGTTTTTTTTAACATAGAAAATCACTCCGTTCCGAAAAATTTAGGAATTTTTCCATTTAGGCAGGTTTTCGTTTTATTTTAGGCAGGTTTCACTGTACATACTTTTAAAAATTGTTACGTCTATTTATCATATAAAATTTTGTGTGTTGTAATGCACTTTTAGCATTTCCGAGCTATCGTATATATTTTTTTTATTACATTAAGATAAAATTTTAAGCGTTTTACGACTTCAAAATACTTTTTAGAATATTTTTAAAAGATGTACTTAAAATTTTCAGTTTTTTTTCTCCAATTTTATTATGATTTTATGTCACATTTTTAGACACAGTAAAAGTTTAAAATGCTTTTTCCTATTAAAATACGTCTCATATTTTACCCGTAATTTAGATGGAAAAATTGTTTTTCTTTTGTCCTCGACCTTAAAAATATTAAATGTCATTTATATAATCATTTGTCATTTCGATATTTCTAAAATTTGGAATTCTCGTAAACACACAAGCGCTAAACACTTGCAGACTAAAAGGGAAAGGGAGCACTAGCGATCTATTTTCGTTTACCTAAATATTTTGGACCTCTAAATTCAAAATGCAGAGGGTCAAAGTTCTATGTAATTAGGTTAAAATGTTTATATATATAGGGCCTATATATTTTTCATATTCGTACTTTTATTTTAAACTAAAAGAAAAAATATTAAATAATTATACTTACTCTCTTATATATATCACCTTCATTTAAAATACACTTTCGGATGAACAGCTTAATTAGCAAAGTCATCTCGTATAGTTTTGCTCCGATACTGAAAATATGAGCAGCATCTATAGATTTTTAAATGCATAAAAATTAATTTGAAAGTTAAAAACGAAAACAATATTTTAAAATTGTTAATACTTTATTTAAATACATATTTCACAATTCAAGTGAAAATCCTATTACAAACTGGGAGATTTAAGAAAAATTAAATTGCATAATCAATCCTCTATCTTATATTAAAAGAAAAAAGTCTTTCAGGTATCCTATCCTTTCAGCACTTTTTTTCTTTAATTTATAGTTTAATTATTGTAGTTAAACTGATTTACGTATACATTACGTATAAGCAATTTATCTAGAAGAGCGTAAAATTGCATTAAATAATTTTTTAAAAAATAAAATAATACCTATAATTCAAACAATGAAGAAAATAAAATATATTAATCTCAACTCTTACGCGAAGGATTTATTTCGAGATTATTTCATAAATATAAAAAAAAAATGGAATTTATCTTTTAAACTTGATGTATGAATTAAGAAGCTTGAACAATGGTTTCTGCAAACTTTGCGAGAATATAATGCTTCGGGCTACATAGCCTATCCTTTGTGGATAAGAAGTAAAGTGTGAAGTCAAAATAAAAGAAGCTCGTTTAATAATAAACCTCGGGCGGTTGTCGATAAAAAGAAAGTTTCGAAAAAATTCGATTTATAAAAAGTTTTTTTGTTTTTTTAAAATTACAAACTATTAAACGACAACATTCAAAACAAAATGTACTCAAAAAATATGTCATATATCTTTAATGAAGATTTAAAAACACATTTCGGATAATTTTAACCCGACTTAAAATATGAAATTAGATTTTACAACTTACTATAAAAGTAAAATTACATATTAATTAATTATAAATTTTTACAAATTAATAAGAGTTAATATTGTAGATTTTTAACTGAATCATTACGAAAATTTAGTGTTTAAATTCTAATATTCTCAATTAAAAAAAAAAATTCGAACGAAAATGATCTGAAAGAAAGTATATTACTTACGTGATGATTAAACAAGTCATTCTCTTCATGATCTTCTAGTGGAAGACTGAAGGAGGAACGAGATGCGACAATACTTTTCACCAACATCCACCGATCATGCGCAGTTTTGTTTTATCCCACTTCCAGTTTAGATTCTTTCATATTGATTAAAGTCAGTGACCTGTTTCTAATAATTCTTCACAAGTTACTATTTTATAGAGATGAAAAATTTCCAAGTTAAAAATAAAAGTTTATATCACTGGCGATTAGTGAAAATTTGAATAAGCTGTTTGAAAACATTCTGGAAGAGTTCAACATTATGTAGATATCGAGTAAATCTTACATTTGCTGTCAATAATTCTCGATTATGTGACGTGTCCATGGCAACTAAAATACTTTGAATTAAACGGCCTTGACCTTAAAAATTGCGAAAGCAAACTCTTTTCTGCTTCATTCTTTACATTAGAATAGTAAAATGATTTTAAATTCAGACATTACCATGCCTTATGTTTTATTCGAGGACTTTAAATTAATTGTGTTAATGCGAAACTTTCCTTACGAATTAATTATAAATTCAATTATGGTTTATGTTGCAATCACTTATTTAATTCATTAGATAATAATTTAACCCAAACGTTCAAAATAACCTAATTTCGACTCTTCCATTCTTTAAACAATCGTATTTTCTTATCACGTCGACATTCGAGTTAATTAAATATGGGATTTATGTTAAATAAATCGAAAATTTTTTAGTTATAATTGGTTTAAAAGCAATAATGTGACTAAAAATATGTAAGAGAATATTTCAAAAGTATACTTGGTTTATCCGATAATTTAATATAATTATAAGTTATATAGGCCTATATAAAGATTTTTGTTATCTTCTAAACGCTCTTCTGCAACATCAAATAACCCCGATAACGTTTTTATTTTTAATTTATATATATATTAGGATTTAAGCCAAATTTCTAATATCTTCTACTTTATATAACATGTACTGTAATATTTTTTTAAATATGTAGTAACATACTTCATAGCACTTAATCGGTAGTCGATTTTATAATCAGTAATCGTTCGATAAAACTATAAAATCCGTATTAATTAATCAAAGTTAATAACGTGATAACCAAGTTTATGGCAAGATAATTTGATAAACATCTTAATGAATTTGGAAAACTGTTTTCGAAAGTTTGTCTCGGAGGGAAGCCAAATTTAAATTATGTAGTCCTATTACATGTATTTTATATTGAGATCTTTCTGTATGTGAAGCCATAAATAATTGGAATAAACGTGTATTTACGAATATCTATTCACAGTACATTCACTTCAAAAGTTACCGTTAAAATATAATGTTTCTATAATAGTAATATTATTATTTTTATGTATTTATCAGAGACATAGNAAATTTAAAAGTTCATTTGGAAGTGATGTTAGGAGATGTACATGTAAAAACAACGTTCAAAATGCCATGTCAAATTTTACGCTTTTTAGTCTGTTCAACGTGCAGTGCAGACCTCTTCACTGATGACAAAAATCGATCGAGTAAGGAGGTCAATTTTGGCAACTTTACTAGCTAGTGCCATCTATTGATGGAATTCATAAATAATTAATATTCAATTTTTGTTTAAGTTGCCTTATTGTAGGATATACTTTTGCTTAGATTTCGTAGAAAATTATGTAAGGTTCCGTTATAAAAATCGAAGTGAATAATCCTTTTCATGAATGTTTACTGTGGGTAGGTGTAATTAGTTTGTATGAAAGTAACCGCTACGCTTATTTATTTTTGTTTTTCCTTCCCCCCTTGTTATACAAATGTATGGGTGTTATTCGTTTTGTATATGTTAAAAGAACGGAATCTACGTTTGATGAGAACCAAAATGGAAATTTCTAGCGATGTTTATTAAATCAAACTTATAAAGGTTGCCAAGGCGATGTATAAAAGACCCGAAAGAGTCGATAGTTCATTATGAGGATGCCTTAGACAATCTTGTTTACATAAGAGAATCGAGGACATTTCTGATAGAATACATAATTTCCTGTTCAAATAAAACTCCCACGTATAATAATTATAAACAACGGTATATGATGATGAAAAAATATAATTAAATTTAGTTTTACAGAATTCGTTTCTGCGATAAATATCTAACTTTATGTGGATTTGCTACGAAAATTAATCATTAAAAAATAGTTCTTAAAAATTGCTTAGTTACGTTCGCATTCGACAGATGGCGGCATTTAAGTAAAATATTTTTATATCCGTTAGATGGCGTTTTAGTCATTAGATAGACGGCTCAATTGTTTTCTGGAAAATCCAACAATAGAGCAATGTGATTGGCTGTTTAGTCTAACGTTTTAAAAATGTCGCCATTTTGGATCTATTTAATATGCAAACAGCATGCAAACTGATTAAATTGTGTGTTTGTATGTGTTTTTTTTTTATATAAACACTACAGCTTTTTTTTACGTCCAGTGTTTTTGTTTTCAAATCAGATTAAATAAAAAGATGGATGGAATATGCTAGATATAAATTTAAACGACTATGCATTAAAATATATTTTTATTATATTTTATTTAAAAAAATTATATATTAAATAGAATATTTGTGTCTGTATTGTGTTGGTATTGATATTTACAATAAGCGGTATTTTTATTTTATATACATATAACTAATAATAAACAATTAATAATATTTCGGAGCTTATCATATAAGCATTTATTTGCTATGTTTAGAAGAAATAATATCCTCGATATTGCGGCGAGTATTTTCCCCCCTATTTATAAATTTTTGTAATTAAAGATGATTTACTTTTATCATAAAAACAAAATTCATAAATGTTAGGTGGATATTAATAGGCTGCATCTAGGCAACCAACTCGCTATTCTGAATATGAATTTTTATTATGAAATTGTTTTTATCTATGATCGATTACGAGAATCTAAACAATTGAACGTTTTCTTTTTACCTTACGAAACAAATTCTGAAAGACTGGATATAAATAAAACTTCTTAGATCGAAATCCAAAAATATATGTCAAAATCAAATCAAAATTTTACCAAAATTTCGTCCGTTATAAAGAATTTTCTTTATTGTTTTCCTTCGAATATAAACAATAAAGACTTATTGAACTAATTACACTTTCTATTTTTATTATATATATATTTTCTTTTTCAACAAAACTTCCATTTATCTTTTATCAAAAATGATATTAAATGTCTTCTACTAAACCGTAAATACTATTATAAAAAAAAAATATTGTTTATTCCTTCACCAGCCTATAAAAATAATTTTAGACAGGTACTATTTATAAAAACTTTTATGTAGGAGGTAAAATCGAACATTTCACGCTTGACTTCTCGAAATTTGTAACCAGAAATATTATTGTATTTTTATGAGATTTTTGAACTTCGCTTCGAATGATTATTAACCTTGAAAAGTAGATATAATTTCTCTCCATCGAGACCACACGATTATCAATAAATTAATGCTTTTAATTAAAGTTATTATTTAACAGAACGTTGATCCCGATTACTCGAGAGATTTCATTCTGTGCTACTTATTTTTATATATATGCTTGTTTATTAATAAAAATATATTTTTCGTAATATCAGAAATTAAGAATAATTAATGAATCATTAATTGTTTGTTCTCTTATTCTAACTATTGTATGCAATTTTGGATTTGTAATTACTGGTAGATTAATTGTTGTAATTTATTCTGGATTTGTAATGATTTTGTTTTGTATTACGAAATGAAAGTTTGTGTGTTTCTTCTCAATTTTCAAATTGTATATATGCATACTGTAATATATAATACAGTAAACTCTCGATTAAGCGAACTCTAAAAAGACTAATCTAAATTGTTCGCTATAGTGGATGGTGACTATATCGAGAGTGCACTATACGAGTGTTCTGTAGGTAAGTTAACAATATTCCTAACAAAATTTCATTCTAACGTTTTGTGTTTCAGTGCTTTGTACATTAATATTTTCATAACAGTTTATAGTCAATATATGAGCTAAGACTATATATATATATACAGTGAAACCTATGTAAATGGGAATTGCACGGTACTGAATATTTTTTTCGGTTTGGCAGGTTTCCGTTTTGAATAGGTTTTGTTTTTTTTAACATAGAAAATCACTCCGTTCCGAAAAATTTAGGAATTTTTCCATTTAGGCAGGTTTTCGTTTTATTTTAGGCAGGTTTCACTGTACATACTTTTAAAAATTGTTACGTCTATTTATCATATAAAATTTTGTGTGTTGTAATGCACTTTTAGCATTTCCGAGCTATCGTATATATTTTTTTTATTACATTAAGATAAAATTTTAAGCGTTTTACGACTTCAAAATACTTTTTAGAATATTTTTAAAAGATGTACTTAAAATTTTCAGTTTTTTTTCTCCAATTTTATTATGATTTTATGTCACATTTTTAGACACAGTAAAAGTTTAAAATGCTTTTTCCTATTAAAATACGTCTCATATTTTACCCGTAATTTAGATGGAAAAATTGTTTTTCTTTTGTCCTCGACCTTAAAAATATTAAATGTCATTTATATAATCATTTGTCATTTCGATATTTCTAAAATTTGGAATTCTCGTAAACACACAAGCGCTAAACACTTGCAGACTAAAAGGGAAAGGGAGCACTAGCGATCTATTTTCGTTTACCTAAATATTTTGGACCTCTAAATTCAAAATGCAGAGGGTCAAAGTTCTATGTAATTAGGTTAAAATGTTTATATATATAGGGCCTATATATTTTTCATATTCGTACTTTTATTTTAAACTAAAAGAAAAAATATTAAATAATTATACTTACTCTCTTATATATATCACCTTCATTTAAAATACACTTTCGGATGAACAGCTTAATTAGCAAAGTCATCTCGTATAGTTTTGCTCCGATACTGAAAATATGAGCAGCATCTATAGATTTTTAAATGCATAAAAATTAATTTGAAAGTTAAAAACGAAAACAATATTTTAAAATTGTTAATACTTTATTTAAATACATATTTCACAATTCAAGTGAAAATCCTATTACAAACTGGGAGATTTAAGAAAAATTAAATTGCATAATCAATCCTCTATCTTATATTAAAAGAAAAAAGTCTTTCAGGTATCCTATCCTTTCAGCACTTTTTTTCTTTAATTTATAGTTTAATTATTGTAGTTAAACTGATTTACGTATACATTACGTATAAGCAATTTATCTAGAAGAGCGTAAAATTGCATTAAATAATTTTTTAAAAAATAAAATAATACCTATAATTCAAACAATGAAGAAAATAAAATATATTAATCTCAACTCTTACGCGAAGGATTTATTTCGAGATTATTTCATAAATATAAAAAAAAAATGGAATTTATCTTTTAAACTTGATGTATGAATTAAGAAGCTTGAACAATGGTTTCTGCAAACTTTGCGAGAATATAATGCTTCGGGCTACATAGCCTATCCTTTGTGGATAAGAAGTAAAGTGTGAAGTCAAAATAAAAGAAGCTCGTTTAATAATAAACCTCGGGCGGTTGTCGATAAAAAGAAAGTTTCGAAAAAATTCGATTTATAAAAAGTTTTTTTGTTTTTTTAAAATTACAAACTATTAAACGACAACATTCAAAACAAAATGTACTCAAAAAATATGTCATATATCTTTAATGAAGATTTAAAAACACATTTCGGATAATTTTAACCCGACTTAAAATATGAAATTAGATTTTACAACTTACTATAAAAGTAAAATTACATATTAATTAATTATAAATTTTTACAAATTAATAAGAGTTAATATTGTAGATTTTTAACTGAATCATTACGAAAATTTAGTGTTTAAATTCTAATATTCTCAATTAAAAAAAAAAATTCGAACGAAAATGATCTGAAAGAAAGTATATTACTTACGTGATGATTAAACAAGTCATTCTCTTCATGATCTTCTAGTGGAAGACTGAAGGAGGAACGAGATGCGACAATACTTTTCACCAACATCCACCGATCATGCGCAGTTTTGTTTTATCCCACTTCCAGTTTAGATTCTTTCATATTGATTAAAGTCAGTGACCTGTTTCTAATAATTCTTCACAAGTTACTATTTTATAGAGATGAAAAATTTCCAAGTTAAAAATAAAAGTTTATATCACTGGCGATTAGTGAAAATTTGAATAAGCTGTTTGAAAACATTCTGGAAGAGTTCAACATTATGTAGATATCGAGTAAATCTTACATTTGCTGTCAATAATTCTCGATTATGTGACGTGTCCATGGCAACTAAAATACTTTGAATTAAACGGCCTTGACCTTAAAAATTGCGAAAGCAAACTCTTTTCTGCTTCATTCTTTACATTAGAATAGTAAAATGATTTTAAATTCAGACATTACCATGCCTTATGTTTTATTCGAGGACTTTAAATTAATTGTGTTAATGCGAAACTTTCCTTACGAATTAATTATAAATTCAATTATGGTTTATGTTGCAATCACTTATTTAATTCATTAGATAATAATTTAACCCAAACGTTCAAAATAACCTAATTTCGACTCTTCCATTCTTTAAACAATCGTATTTTCTTATCACGTCGACATTCGGAGTTAATTAAATATGGGATTTATGTTAAATAAATCGAAAATTTTTTAGTTATAATTGGTTTAAAAGCAATAATGTGACTAAAAATATGTAAGAGAATATTTCAAAAGTATACTTGGTTTATCCGATAATTTAATATAATTATAAGTTATATAGGCCTATATAAAGATTTTTGTTATCTTCTAAACGCTCTTCTGCAACATCAAATAATCCCGATAACGTTTTTATTTTTAATTTATATATATATTAGGATTTAAGCCAAATTTCTAATATCTTCTACTTTATATAACATGTAATATTTTTTTAAATATGTAGTAACATACTTCATAGCACTTAATCGGTAGTCGATTTTATAATCAGTAATCGTTCGATAAAACTATAAAATCCGTATTAATTAATCAAAGTTAATAACGTGATAACCAAGTTTATGGCAAGATAATTTGATAAACATCTTAATGAATTTGGAAAACTGTTTTCGAAAGTTTGTCTCGGAGGGAAGCCAAATTTAAATTATGTAGTCCTATTACATGTATTTTATATTGAGATCTTTCTGTATGTGAAGCCATAAATAATTGGAATAAACGTGTATTTACGAATATCTATTCACAGTACATTCACTTCAAAAGTTACCGTTAAAATATAATGTTTCTATAATAGTAATATTATTATTTTTATGTATTTATCAGAGACATAGTCAATTAAGAGTAGGATGCATCCTTCCAAATATATATTAGTCTGGCTAGTATCGTAACATAATTTTTAAAAATTGTACAGAATATTTACAATTTATAAACAGTTTATTTTTAAAATATAAAACGTTTCGTAAGTAAATGAAGAAAATTAAATGTCTTTTAAAGGAGAATATTTTAAAAACCGAAGGTAGAAAAACTGATTATTATTATAAAAAAATTCAAGAAAGAAAAATATCCTTCATGTAAAAAGAATTTTTTTTTTTTATAAATTTAAAAACTTTTACAATATTTCAAAACTACGTCACTTGATTTTTGAGCCATTTCGTAAACTCCCCAAGAAAAATAATTTTAAAAAATCTTCAAACGTTTTGTCGATACTTTGAAGTATCGTTGAACCATTTATTTTCGCTAAAAAAAAGAATTTAAATTGTGATAAAATATTATTTTAAATTATTAAGGTCGAAAATCTTATAAAAATCAATACGTTTAGTTAATTAATCTCTTGTTTACCTTACGAAATTTTTATTTATTACTGAATTAATTTCAAATAGCGTTATCAATATTAAAAAGAACTCTGGTAGTTCGCCGACTTAATTTTGTTATAATATGAAAATTCCTGTATTCTATCGGATTTATTTTTAGTGCGAAATTAATTGATACCTGGCTTTCAATACAATTCGTTCACCCTTACTTTTATCAGATTCTTTTTTTTTCATTTCTTAAGAGATAGCAACTATCATTTGCTCGTGGCTAAGGACCGAGAAATTATGTGCATTGGCAACATGACTTCATCAGTAACTCACTTTGGATGAAAGCAGATGGGAATCATTGATATATATATAACAAATTTAATCCTTTCTGAAATAATATCTTCAAAATTCCTTATTAATATAGACAAAACAGAATTTTTAAAAATTTTAAATAATCCGAAGAGAATTATAAAACTGCAGTTATTGTCCTGACTTGATAGAACTAGTTCTTAACGAACGACTGAGGGAAACGAAATGAGAACATGTCCCCCCCTCTCCAGAGAGAGTTGTATTTTAATCTATTCACTATTATGTCATTTATATATGGTTTAAACAAAGAAAATTGGAATGAAATTTTAAGAAAATAAATCGATATCTCATAAAATTTAAAATAATTTTATCAAATTAAATTTCGTATATTTATATTTGGATGAAGTACAGTGGGAATATCATAGAATATTAATAATTCCAAAACTGAGTTAGTAGTAAAGAGGTAAAAAAATAAATAAAACTAGGTCAAATTTGCAAAAGAGCAAATAGAAAATGTTTTTTCTCTCTTATAACAAGTGAAGAAAATATAATCCTTCTGAACTGATCATCATTTCACAAGAGGTTAGCGGATATCATTAAAAAAGTAATGACTTATCTGAAAATGTTATCAAATTTCTTCCATGAATTCTTTTGCATCTGGAATGTGTATTTTTTACCTTGTAGAACTTATAGAATATTAAAAATATTCTATAATTAACTGTCAAATGAGGTTTTTTTTTACATTTTACTAAAAAATCTTGGATTGGATTTTTAATTCAATAAATATACAAGTTATCGTGTCACGAGATGCTTCATTTATATCGTGTATCAACACTAAATAATTTATTAAGATATCGGAAATAATACGAGTTTTTCAACCTAATCACTGTCATTTTATTTAATTTTTAATTGATTCTACTGTTTAAGAGAGATATAAAATCCTAAACATGGCTAAAAATACATGAATATATTGGAAATTTTGTAATGAAGACAGACACTTTCGAGAAAACCGGGGTTTTTGTTCATTTCAAATGACAATTTAAAGATATCTTGAAACTGCAAAATTTATCAGTATTCTGGTAAAAATAAAAATGATTTATTTTAGACGAGTCGGAGTGATGTATAGGTCAAAACTAGAATAGTTACGTAACAGAAAACTAAAAATATATCACCCAAAAAATAAAATTAAAAATTAAATTTTCTAATTTTTTTTAATCTTTTCTGACTTTAAATCGTTTTATTTAATTATTCAAAACTGCGGCTCTTCTACCGGTAAATATAACATACAAATGAAGATATAAAGCCGCCCTCTACTATATTGTAAAGGCACAGTACAAAATATTATGCAAAAGTAGATGAACAATAATTACAGTTTAGAATGTTTCATCGTGATTATTACTATTATTCAAATACTATAATATCTGATCGATATCTGGTGCAAACATTAATATATCTATATTATTATTATTGTAAATAATAATGTACATATTTCATTATTCTAGCTTTATCTTGTCTCCTTATAGGTTATGACCTGCTGTCTTCTCCTAAGATGCGAGTATGCTGTAATCTTATCTGAATTTTTTACCTACTTATATATATATACCTGATTTCTATAGCACATATCATTGTAATGAAACTCTGGATAAGATAATAATGAGAGATATGATAAGATGTATTTACCATGTATTGACTATACTATTCTACATTACTGTAGAATATTATACATAGCAAATATAATATGTGTAAAGTATATTAAATCTATTTATTTTACTTTATTCTACATCACAGAATAATTTTTATGATACAATATATGAGGTATTTTTTAGAATAATTTATAAAATAGTATAAAATAAAATAAGTAATTTGAATTAAAATTAAAGATGATTTGAGAGTAAACACGGATGATCCGCATTCTGGTGTCAACTTAGAAAACTACCGAATTAGAGCCACCCCCCAAAATACTATTTGCATTTGTCTTATTTCGTTTGTCTTTCGCATCGGTTTGGCATGAATTTGGAAGAATTCTAAAAACTGAAAACATAAACATTCATTATTGCAATGCATCTCAATGCAAGAGCAAACAAACGAAAGTATTTCATTTCATCATCTTCCAAAAATCCGAAGTTATGGAAACGTGGGTGACAATTTTTTAAAATTTGGAAAGCATCAAAAATACTTGTTTGCGCTTTGTATTTCCATACGACTGATTAGCCAAGTAAAATATATTTTTTAGAAGTAATGTACAGTACGGTATGAAAAAAATATTACTTGAATGTCACTTTATAACAGGTTTTTTGATATCGTTCTCTATGATTTAATTTATATCTTTGTTCAACAGATTAAATATTTATATTCGCAAAGGGTTTGTAGGTTAATACGTCACCAAATAAGGCATCTTTTATTTAATAATGCATTACAATTATGCGGAAATTTTGTTTAATACTGTATTAGTAAAGCAGCGTAAAGCCTAATAATTAAATCTTCTTTGACAATTTTAATGACTAGTTCTTTTATACAGAAACGTTTAAGTTAATTAACAGCATTTAATAAAATTTGTTTTATATAGCAAAAATAATATAGGTTGTTCATTAAATATCTAACATAGAAATTTTTGAATTCCTCCTTATAAGACATTTGAAAATTAATAAATTGTTTGCTCTTATAACCAGATATGTTATGTACTGTACAATACGTCCCCTTTTTATTTACTGGTAAATTTTTCTAGAATATTTTTATGAAATGGATTATTACATTAAAAATGGTGATTACACACAGATTTTTAAACAAATCTTTTCATGAGTATGGAAACAAACCCACAAATCTGTTGCCTGAGACCACACAAAATTTAAATAGTTTGCTTCTTCGATAAGACACCGGTTTGTTTCTGCCCGAATAGGCTTATAGATCACTTAGGTGTGTCCAAAAGCAACAGCTACTTATTAATATTGGATTTATATATACCACGGTGGCAAAACTGCGGTTCTTCTAGACCCTTATTGTGACTCCCATATACGCATATTGTATATATGGGAGTATATAGTATATAGGCTTATATATATATAACACAAAAGTCGAACCCCTACCTCTAAGTAATAAGAGACAGAGTCCGATATACGGGAGCCACAGTAAGAGTCTAGAAAAGCCAGTTTGTCCACCATCGTATATAAAAATCCAATGTTAATAAGTAGCTGTTACTTTTGTAGACACAATTAAGTGATCTATAAGCGTATTCGGGCAGAAACAAACCGGTGTTTTATTGAAGAAGCAGTACTCTTGGAAAACTGAACTTTGTGTGGACTCGAGCAAACAATTGTTAGGGTTGAACAGGTTTGAAAAGACTCATTAAAAGATCTGATTAAAATTTTTTGTAATCGCGAGTTTTAGTGTAACCTAATAATCCATTTCATGAAAATATATAAAACGCTGTTGCAATACAGGATATGGTTCTCACGTAAGCGGTATATGGCTCCTTTCGTGACAAGGTTTCGCCACCCCTGGTGTATACAGTATTTACATTGCTAAATATAACGATAAATAACGATAAGCAGTGATGCCTCGTACTTCAAACTTAATTTTTTCCATTAGAAATAATGGAAAAAATTAACATACATGTGATTTAATTATAACAACTGTGACATTTAATACGATTGCTAATTTTAAATTGTATTCTTTGTTTAAAAGCTTATTTTACGATTTGAGTGAATTTTTCATTGCCGCTGTTCTAACTTTGTAGCATCGTTCGAGCTCCAAAGCGAATCTTTGTCGAATTTAGCGTTCGAACTCTGAAAAGTTCGAAGTACGAGTCACCATTGTACCACTTTCAGCCGCCATGTTGTTAAGATGGAGCTGTCACTAAAGTTCTTTTCAATAGGAAATATGTTTTTTTGTATTCAATGTAATACAAGTGACAAGGAGCCAAAGGGCGTTCTATAGATTTTGAACTCGTTATATTGATAAACTGCCTCTCTCCTTATTGAATAACAATAAATTTACGTCCTAGTTTTCGTCTCATTCACTTCTTATGTATGTTCATTTATCAATAATAAAATACTTACCGATAATACTTCGTTCTTCCAGAGTTTCTTCCGATTCTTGAACTTTAACAAAATGTCCGCCGCACGCGCTCCGTCTAAGAAAAAATTCGTCTGTCGTCATTTGATTGGTTAAGACACGAAATCGCTTTATTACGGAACAGAATATCCGTAATTGTCATTATTTGGTCGATTTAAAGTTTAAATAATTTAAGCGTAATTAATTTTTATGCATATACATTTTTTTTTTTAATTTAATTATTTTGCAAATCACGTGATAAATTGGCTACTTCGTTTGTCGGCAATTCATTGGTTCTTCTTTTACTATTTCCCTTTGTATTAAAGCGGTAATTTAATTGGTTAATAGATGAAACTTTTAAATTATTTAACGAAATAAAAAATTTGTTACTCAATTTAAAATTTAAATAATTTAAACGTATTTTATTCGTATACTTGTATTAAATAATAATATAAAAAATTTAGAATAACAATTTTTCAAAATTTAAATTTTAATGATTATTTGTTTTGTATAATTCACGCGCTCGACTCTGCAGTTCGTCTGTCGGCATTTCATTGGTCGAAATTCAAATTACTCTTACTCAAGTTATAGAACAACTACTCTCATTGATTCTTTTTAAAATTTAAATAAATCAAAAATGGAGGATTGTAATAATTTGATAATTGTATCGTTTAGAAGAGGAAAAAACTTTATTAAAATGATTCTTTTTTTTTTAATTTTTAAGTAAATTTAAAATTTTAACATATCTTTACCGACTTCATTTTTTATGTGTTCATGAAAATATTCGTCAAGAACTGGAAAATTGTTATTAAATATTCGATTCCGCTCTGCTAAACGATTTTAAAAGTTTAGTAACCTCAGCGGTAGAACTCTCCAGAAAAAAATAAATAAATATATTTTTATATATTTTTTAAAAATGGAGTGTTCTCCTGACAACAATTTGCACTTAATTTAAGGTTTCTATGACAATTTTATATCGCCGTTATGCACGGGAGAGTAAAGTATAAAGAATTTAGACGAAACACTTTAATGACTTCGAGCAACGAATTGATTTAAATTCCTGAGATATAGAAATATTACCAGGCCTCTGGAAGATCCAGGAAGTTCCCCAACACTTACCTTTATAAGGCCCCCCAGTACATTAAAAGAACACAGTGTTTAAGGTATTTTATTATATTTTTTAAATAATAAAATTTGATAAAACATGAAGGATTTTTTTTTAAACTACGGTATACAAGAAACATATGGAATGGATATTTATAACGAACGTCGTAAATGTAGAGGCCCTTCGCAAGATGTTAAGGCCTTATAAATGCGTGGCTCGTTTAGATCCTACCAAAGCTGATATGTAATCCTGGTATACATCGTACATGGCTCATTTAGCCCGTCATAGGGCCTAGATGTTACCGTATAGTGATTACTAGTAGCAGAATGTCAACGAGACACGTGGATGACCTGCCTCCCGGGAGAATTTTCTATGATAAACTAGCCCGTATTTAGGTGTTACTAACGCGAGGAATGGGCGGCCTGCCGAGTGGATGCCTCCCGAAGGGCCTTCTATGGAAACTGGACCCTATTTAGGTGTTACTAACACGAAGAAAACACGGAAAACTCCACGTGATCAGCTCGTTGGCGAGGCACGACCATGTGTTCGGTGGTTTTATCCACTCGGGCATTAGTGGGCCAGAAATATTCAAAAATCGACGAATTTTTTGTTTTAGATCTCTTTCTTTTTTGGCATAAAAACTATTAAACCAAATTATCTTGTTTAGTGCTAATATACTAACAACAGTTCAACGATTTAATCACTTGAACACGTGTATAGACGTTAAAGTATTATTTCAAGGACTCCAGACAATTATATAAAATTTGTTTAAATTTTAAGTATATTTGTATATGGATATACGAATTTTTAAAGCTTGTCACGTTTCTTTAAATCCTAATTGTTAAATATGATAAAAAGTAAACACGACGCTATTATTTTTTTACATATTTTCATGAAAAATACATATTGTTTGCCAAAGATAACATGTAGTATTTTTTTTTCAAGTTATAACAATAGAAGCAACAGCTGCACTTTATGAACCATCAGAAAACAATGAACCGATAGGATTTAATTATTTAAAAAGGAGAAAAATAGAAAATCGAAGCTTAGTTGCTGAATTTTTTACTGACGAAAATGGCTTTAACATACGTATGTATATATTATACGCCACACATTTAATTATGAAGATTCGCCATTTCTTACCGAAACTTTAAATGACCCTTTACGGTAAGATTTAAGAAAGGACTTTTACCTTCTCCCTCCTATCAAATGTTTGGAAGACGTTCCAAGTTGAATGACATATTGATAATGTTTACGATCTCTATCTAGAATTCTCTCTACGGATAATGCATTTTACAATATCCTTTAAGTTTTCTCTATTATATCCAATAGGTTTTTGCTCTTATACTGTATTTTTATAAGAGAGAGAGGGGGGTGTTTACATTCAAAACCCTGCTACACGGGGATTGGGCATAGAGAAAGCCCCAAAATTTAACCTTTCGTGAAAAAGATCACGCTAAAAGCTATATAAATTATTGTTTCTTTCGATAAATAAGTCTAAATCTACTGTTAAGTAGTTCATTTTACTTTCCCTGACGTTACACATAACACGGGGAAAGTATGGCAATCAGTCAAAATATGAACCACTCTCAAGATTTTTACACTTTTTGACCCAGAGGTCCTTAAAACGTCAAAAAATTTGAGAGTTTTTTCTGTATGTAAGAACGTGGGTATATGTATGACACGTTTTTTTCACCCAATTTGAACCTTAATAGCTCCTGAGCCTTTTGTCGAAATTGTCCGAAAAATTACAGGGAAGTTTATGTATTAGGGAGATTAATGCTATTAAATTTTTGTGGTTAAAGGTCAAGGGGTAGGAAGATAGAAAAGGTCACTTGTCACTTGACTTAATGACGATTTTACTCGTTATTATACAATTTTTATACAACTCATCTCATCTTCAAAATTAATCTTTTTGTCATTTTATAATAATTAATAATATAAAAAGATTTTAAAAATAGAATCCCATAACAGATGGCGCCACACGCAATTTTAAAGTTTGGCCGGGAATGTTACGAAACTCATTTCTAGATTTTTAGTTATTACGTAGTGTTTTTTAACATATAAATATTTTCATTTAATCTATAATTTTATTATACAATTCATTAAATAAAATTAATTAATTTATATACAATAAAAAAACATAAAAATAATTAATGAATTTATTAACTGTTTCCATTAAGTTTTCATTGCTCCAAGCATTAGAAGCGAAAGATTATTTATTTGTTTATCTAACTATTAAATTATAATATAAATAAAAAAAACCTATAAAATTTAATTAATGTTTTATATAATTTTTTTCGTCTGAAAGAATTATATTATTGGTTTATTTACTTCTTAAATAATAACTTCTAAAAAAACAAAATACAAATATAAATTATTTTTCGAATGAATTATTATATAATAGAGGATAAATATTAAAATAAATTATATTTGCTCTTTTTTTTAGCATAATATAATTCAATTTACATGAAATGTCGATGGGATTATGTTAAACATCATCAAGTAAATTTAGTGGAATAATTTTAAATATCAGATTTCTATTAATTCTAGAAACAAAGAATAAGCAAAATGCACGTTCTATAGACTAAATAAAACCCCTTTTCTTCGAAATTAAAATATATATTTATATAATAAAAATAAGTTTAGAAGAATCATTCTTAAACAGAAACCTATCGACTTTTTGGAACTATTAATTCTATAAATAGAGAATCGTTTAAATATTTTCATACAAGAATACCTTCCAAAGTATTTTCTTTAATAAAATATTCCACAAATGTTATGTTTTTCCCTTTGAAAAGTGTC
The DNA here is from genome assembly GCF_000671375.1 of Centruroides sculpturatus. Taxonomy (NCBI): domain Eukaryota; kingdom Metazoa; phylum Arthropoda; class Arachnida; order Scorpiones; family Buthidae; genus Centruroides; species Centruroides sculpturatus. Next base: position 844,872 of record NW_019384388.1, on the reverse strand, counting down.
ATCACGTTTGCCCCTGTCAATGACACTTTGCCTCGTGACTTAAAAGTCTCCAGATGATGATTCTTAAAAAACGTTTTTTAAATACATTAACTCTATTTTTTTATATAATAATATGTAAAAAATAATAGAAATTTATTATATATTTTCTCAATTTAAAAACTGTTAGAAGTAAATTATATTTTTAATTCGTATAATCATAATTATCTGTGGATAATTTAGGGAGGGGGAAAGAAACGTAAGTTATGTGGGAAGCGATTTGCAAATTTAATATTTTTTTTATATAAAACCAACGTTTTCTTATGAGATTTTAATTACACGTATAAAGAGGTAGCAGTGTTTTTGAAGAGGAAAAAATTAATAATAATAAATACTGTGGATAGTCTATAAAGAATTGTTCTTCTGTAGAAGCTTCCACTGTAGACAATACATTAAAAATCGATAAGATATTTAATTTAATTTTGATAAAATAGAAACGGATAATTTATTTAAAATGCACTTAAGAATATTTTCTACTTTAAGTCCAGGAGAACTTTTACAGTCGAGAGGCAAAGTGTCATTGGCAGGGGCATAACCGATGGCGGGTGTTAAGCGGAAGTTTTTGTCGAATTTTATAATAATAAAAACATTAGATAAAGATGAAAAATATATATATACTAAAATAATAATATAATGAGAGTAAACGTATTAAAGTTCCTCGCATCGATAAAATTGATTAATGGAGTTTTTAACTATATTAAAAATACAGTACACGTCTTATTCATTTAATAAATTTCACTTTCTAGACTGTTATATATAACAGAAAGTATGGCCATTGGTCAAAAAAATGACTCCCTCCTCCAAGATTTTTACAATTTTGTACTCGGGGGATCATAAAACGTCGAAAAATGCAAAAGATTTGAGGGTTTCTCTGTATGTATGGATGTGGATGACACGATTTTGTTCACCCTCTTTGAAGCTTAATAACTCCTGTTCCTTTTTGTCGAAAATCTCTGAAATTTTGCAGGAAGGTTTGTATATTAGGGAGGTTAATGCTATTAAATTTTGGTGGTTAAAGGTGGAGGGAGTGGTGAGATAGAGTAAGTCACGTGTCGTATCTTGAGTGGGGTCTGACTTACTCATCTCTAACTTCAAAATTAAGTTTTGCCATTTTATTTTTATTTTTTTAAGGTGAAGTTGAGAAAATTATATCAACATCGCTTAGTAGATTTAATTATAAATTCATTTATCTAGTTTAAAATAAAACATTCGCCAGCTAAATTGTTTGGAGTTCTTTCTTATTAAATTATACACATATTATATATCATCTTTTTAAGATGTTTTACCTCCTCTATTATTAGAAAAAAAGAATTTATTTATTTATTTTTTAACTTTAAACGTTTCGAGTAATAAGATTTGTTGTTTTTTTTTTGTAGAATGAACACAGAATACCTTAATGCGCTTTATATTTTGAGAAATGTCGAGTGAAGATGAAGCTGTCGCATCTCGTGACCCGCTTAATCCCGTTCTATCCTCCTATATATATATATTTTTTACTGTCGGCAACAACCGGTAAATCGGTTAACCGGCTTCAAATCAGTAGAATTAACGTTTTATCATCGGCATTTGCTAAATCCGCGATTTACCAGAAACCCGGTTAATCGGTTTTGTCGTCGGTTTGACACTGTAAAACCTGTCCTAAACGGAACCCGAATAAAACGTAAACTTACCTAAACGGGAAAAATTCTTCGGAATAGAGAGCTTTTCCACGTTAAAAAAAAAGTTTTTTACTTAATTAACGGGGGAACAAACAGATTAGATGCTTTATAAGAGGGTAGTCCAAAAGTCCGTTAACCTATCGAATAGCTGGCGCGCTATTCATAATTCATTCTCTTCATTCGAAGCGATTGAACTGCGGGCAGCCGTCCCAAGCCTTAAAAATACATCGCGGTTAACTGACTTTTAGGCCACCCTGTACGTATTAAAGCAAGTTTAACGACTGGAAACGGACTTAATGATTAAATATGGAGAACAGAGAGAACCATTAACTGGCCTATATCTTTCATAAAATATCTAAATTACGTACAAGATGTATACAAGAATTAAAACATACAAAACGCATTAGACAAAGAAAGTTTCTCTACTAAAACGTTTGATCTATTCGTCAAATGAATGATAGTTAATTTTGCAATCCTTTCAAATACCAATGACATTTTTATTATCAATAAAACGTAGACCTAGATTTTACGACGATGATAACTGACGTCATAACTTTATACACCTTCCAACCAATACCCGATACGGTTACGCAACAAAGTGCTATTGACCGAGAAGTGTTACCTTACGAAATATCAAAGGAATTATTGTTACACATTCCTCCGATAACAGCTATCATAAATAACAGAAATATTCATAATTTACTTGGGATATCAATAACAATACTATATATTATTTTTATGCAAAATTCTATACACTTTTCGACGATGTTATAACTTAGATTAATGTTTATACACAGTATTTGTGTTAGGAAGTTAAATAATAGATGACATCGATGATAGAGTAACCGGGGTAAAAGCGATCAATATCTGGAAAACGTAACGGTAATCATTTTTATGTGACGCTATGAATATTCTTGTTGCATGTTTAAGGAAAAGACAATTAAATGCTTACGTAATTGAGATATTTTCTAAAGAATAACTACAAAATACCGTGTATCGAAGCATTTTCTGTACAAAAATAAGCAATATTTTGTACACAAAAATCAAAACATGGAGTGATCTCCGCACACGTGGAACCCCATTTAACTGAATGCCTTTAAGAAAACTTTCCTCCCACTCATTGCAAACGCATGTTAACACATATGTGTGTTTCTAATGTCACCTGCATCACAAAAGTACTCCTTGCTATGGAGTACAAGCTGTAAATTAAGATAAAGCAAAACTGGGCTATAGAACAGATCGATTACACTGTTGTATATAATAATAAACCTAGATTTACAAGAAATTAAGACATATATCCTCTTGTAGATTATTGAAATACAACATAAAAACTAATGTTAATACACAAAACATGTGAATCAACTAGTAGTAGTAGTAGAATCAGGAAAAAAAGTATCTGCTCCCGAATAGATCCAACCCACATCTAAATTCTACATCTATTATACATTCTAATGCGACACGAATATACTATTATACTTTAAAACACGAAAGCTGCACCATGATAAATACAAGTAAACGTGACAACATACTATAAAATTTTAACGGGTGCCTATAAAACTTCGACCGTAACGCCTATTTTACAGTTAGAAATTCTCGTTTCTACAACCAATTTCTATTTTATATAACAGAAAAAGTATAAAAAGAAAGATTACTTCATCTCAGTGTAATATCACATGTTACTCTTCTAGTTATAACTCATAACTAGGAAAATAACATTAGAAATTGAGGGAGTGAGAGAGGGTGATAAAAACAATGGTATTAGTAAGTAAAATGTACCTTTATTGTCTAAGTATTTAAGATAATTAAACTGCTCGGGCTTAAGTTAAGAAGGATGAGGACCCAAACAATACTTTTGTAGGGTGTCGAAGAATACCCATGCCAATACCTTGATTATAAAACACTTCACCTAACATACTTAATAACAGGGGTGTTCTTTAAGAATATTTGGGACATATATACAAACATATTTTGACTTTTTATATAGAAATAAGAAATAAAATATAGGGCACTATCAAATATATATATAAACGACCCTCTAAAGAAGACGACTTTAGCATGATTACAGAAACTGGAAGCGGATCGATAGATAAATGCCCTATTCAACAGTCAATGCATAACTTATGTAAATAAAACAGCAAACAAATCTGCATTGTGTCATTGAACGAGTTAACAAACTTGATTTTAAGTATATTAAGTTAACTTTACTTAAAAATTCATTTATTTATATAAAAGGGAGCTGCTCCTACGTATTACACTTCACACATTTGTTTATATTTAAATATTTATATCGACGTTAGGAACGGATTTTACACCGAAAAAGCTAGAATAATATATTTTCCTTATCGGGAGTTTGATCACAAAATTGAATTAAGAAGTTTAAAGACTTAAATTTAGCTTATCCTTGGAGGCATTCGCTAATTAACAGACGTTATCGCTAGTTAACAATATCTATAAAACATAACACAACTGTATCGATTATTTAAATTATTATTAATATATTTAAGAATTTACTTTAGAAAATATATTGTTATATTAATAAATTCTTAAGAATTTTCGCCGTTTACAACGGAATCAAATCTATAAATTTGAGAAAATTTATTTACTTCCATCTTCTGTACTAAAACTAGGCCATTTAAAGCTTGCTTTAAATGAATATTTTACTAATGCCATTGATTATAGGATTTTCTAATTTATTTCATAATTTATCAGCTTTTCAAATTGTAAATTGGATGTAGAAATATAACAAGAAACACATTACACTGTTTATAGAGGCTTATAATGTCACATAATCATCTCCACAGAGCTTCTAAATACATGTTACATACATTTTTATGCTTAAACACAATGCATATATATGTCGGGTGGATAAATCTTTTCATGAAGGAACCACCAGAAATACACCAGAGCTGCATCGTCTATTTATATTATATACAGTTAAATACTATAGTTATCACTATTTTATAGTAAATATTACCTTTATTATACTGTTAGGTAAACAATCATTTAGTTCCTTCCACTTTATGAATGTAATCTTTCAGTTGCCTGTTGGATAAATTGTTCCAAATCTAAAAGTATTGATGGTTTATATAACGAACCATATATAAATGTAAGATTTAATATATAAAAAACTGTTTGTTCAGATAAAATAACTTGTAAGAGTTATAAATCAATTAATTATATGAAATACCATAGAAATTTGCATTTTTAAAGTCTTTTATACATTTCACAACGCTTGCTTCCGTCTAGGTACACACTGCTCAATAGCAGAGGCGGAAACTTTAGCTATTTACCAGTATATGAGCTTAATTCACATTAGGCGTAGGAAGGACAAAAGACACTACTTACACTATCGCATTTATTCTGACAGTAGGATAGCTTTACTGCAAAGTCTGAGGTCCGCTTAAAACTCGTCCATCTCATACACCACATTCTCAGACACTTAGACAACATTAGAATAGATTTCCAATGGATCCCGGGTCATGCGGGATTCTCGACAATGAGACAGCTGACCGTCTTTCCAAACAAGCTGAAAAGTCTTCAGTCACTAGTACTTTCAGTTACATTTCTACCCCGTACGTCAACAATCACGTCAAGAAGCAAATCTTCATTCTCTGGCAAGACAGCTGGGACCGTGACACCACTGGTAGGCTCACCTACAATTTCATCCCCAAGGTTGACACTACTGCGATTCTTCGCCACTTTTACCCTAGTTACACCCTCACTCAGCTACTTACAGAACACGGCAACTTTAAGCAGTACTTGCATACACTTAATCCAGGGAGCAATCCGCAATACGATTATGGTATTCAGCAGGACCAAACACCACTTAGTTTTTCGCCGTAATAGGGATAGTTTTAGGGAAAGTTTTAGAATAGGGATCACATTAGGGATAGTTTAATGAGAGCTGCTATTCTTGAAGGGTACAACTGGCCTTGCAACCCGCACCAACTCATTCACACGCGTACAATGTTCCATCAGCTATTCGCATTCATATCTCTTAGTGGGGATCTTGAGAGCACTTACTCTAGGGGCACGGATGGCAATTAGCTTTCCCTTGCTTTGTTTCAATTGTCGGTGTATAGCTGCTTTCAACTTTGTACTGTAATTCTTATTTTCCGTCTTCTTTTTCAGTCTAAATTCGGTCAGTTCTAGTTGTAAATTAGATTAGGGTTTGTTAGCTTTAATGGTCTGGTTAGGTTCGTCCTAGGTTATGGTAATTAGTTTAGTTAGTAAGTTAACGTTAAAAAAATAAACACACAAAAAATATAAATAAATAAAAATTTAAAAATTTTGGGATCTTGCTCGTTTGTCTCTGTCGGTCCGTTCGTCTCTAGTTTGTCATTGTGTTCGTTTGCTTTTCGCGCTGTCTGTCTAGCTGTTTAGTAGTATTAAGATTCGCGATCGCATTCAGTTTTATTAGTATTAAGTAGATATAAGTCTTCCTACTAACAGCCACTTGGCACTAACTTCTACACTTACCTATTCGTGCGGCACTGAATCATTGGTGTTCGCTACACTCAGGTTTTCTTTTAGACCCTTCGGGGACTATGCCCTCGCAGCCTAAAAACTGCACGCCAACATCAAACATAGAGGGTACTGTAGCCATACGCACGCCGTTCAGAAGGATCCTACCTTTCTCTACCGTCTATCTCCTCTCCCCTTTCCCTTACCCTCTTTTCTGCCGGCTAAACACTTTGTGTACGACCGATGTATGTATACATTTGAATAGAAAAATTGCTGGTTGAAACGTACAGTCTTTCCAACATAAGTTGGTATTAGACTAAACTACTTTTCAACCAGTTGTAGCTATTAGTTGTAGTAAATAGTTGTTTATTGCAGCCCCCAGGCATTTGATACCCCTTTCCCCTTACAAATGGTTTAAAAGTTGTTTAATCTGGTTTGACAACTGCTGACTTATATTGGAAGGACTAATGTCATTAGGTAACAAATATAATATATAATTGTTTTGTATTCAAAATAATAATTTTTTTGGTTATAATTTACTAATCTGTAATCTTAAAAGCTTGGGAACAATTAATATATTAATCAATAATGTATATATAATAATGTATAAGTAATATATATAATCATTATATATTAAAGAATTTTAATTCACATGTTAATTAGTTTATAAAACATTATTTTTAGTTATTCTTTTATCTGAATAAAAATACAAACTCCCATCTTTCAATTAACATTACTCATTTTAAAAAACTTAATGTATCTTGTCAATGACAATTAAAGAGTACAGCAAAATGTATTCTGTAAGAATAAAATATAAATAATTTTGTTTATTACTTACATATTATTAATTTATATTAAACAACAGTTTTTCATGTATTTATATTTAAAACTACTTTATTAGCTTATTTAATAAGCTTTGTAAAATAGTTTAAACAACAGAAAACAAGAAAATAATTATTATTATTGTAAAATTTTATTTCCTTGTTTTCAAATGAATGAATTAATATTTATTAAGTACAGCCGACCCCCGTATAACACTGTTGATTATTCCGTTTTATACGAATTCCATGTTGTATGAGTCACTTAGATTTTACAAATACGTATGCCGGGCTGTGAACGGCTCATGTATTTGTAAAATCTAAGTGACTCATACAACATGGAATTCATATAAAACTGAATAATCAACAGTGTTATAGAAGGGGTAGACTGTAAACAAAAAATATTCACTACAAATTTTTTATGTCAAAACTAAAGATGAAATACACAAGAAAAAATATTTAACATCTTTTAAGAAATGAAATGAAAATAATTACAACTTTCATCAATGACCTAAATTTTATATCCAATTTCGTAAGAATCTATTCGTAACTTTAATGGAAAACAAAATTGAATATTATAAACATACAGTTTTAAATATTTTAAGATCTTTAAATGCATTACCTGGATTATTTTAGACTTTTAAACACCAGAATTTTTACAATTTTTTGAACTTCGAGATGAGTTCTTCAGAAATGTTTTTATATAAAATAATAAAGCACCCTAACCATTGATGAAAATTAAAATTTTGTAATAATATTTATAGTGAACTGATCTTCTCCAACAACTGCTTAAGGTAATTAATAACCAGTTACTTGTGGATTAATCTAAATCCTTTTTAACTGTTTCTCAAACACCCGAGTATTTTATGAATATCCGTCTTCAGTGAATATATACACGTATTTGATGAATTTTGTATCTATGAATTGTCTACTCTTGAAAAGAATAGATTTGCAATTTAAAATGTATATTTTAAATTATGAATTTCTACTGTATACCTCCAAAGACAGACATTTACTACAGTCCGAAAGTAATTTGGTGTTTGAGAAATGGTTAAATGGAAAAGTATACCAATGAAGCAAAGATTTTTAGTTAATTGTTAAGTTCTTAGGGTGTAAAGATCTCTAATCATAGATCGCCGTATAATATATAACAAAGAAACGGTTATAACAGTCGGACTGGACACCAGTCACGTCCTGCTCATCTGACTGACCTGAACAAAAGACATCCCCGAATCGCACGCCCACACGTAGGTGTAACTTGATCGGTTCCATATTGAACTCCAGTCGTTAGGTTTTCACGTGTGGAAAACACCTGACCCAACATTAATTAATAAATATTTATATAAATGAAGACATAAGTGGATGAAGGTGTTATGTTACAAAATCAAAGTTTCCAGTGAATTGTTGCTCAAGTTTTCAGTATATAATTTTTTTTCTGTGTAAATATATTCATAAAATAGTGTGTTGTAGTGAATATTATAGTGTCATTTAATTTGAGATCTTTGGTGGTATGTGAGAGAGAAATTCATTATACTTTCATCCACAAAGGACAATTATGACAGTCTACTTGTATCTTCAATTGTTTATCTGGAAACACTAATGTATTAGAGATAAAACTAGAGGAATTATCATCAAAAATTATATCACAACAAATTAATAAATTTTGTTTTTAAATTCTTTACAATGCTGAATTCACTGTTTTGATCTCTAAGTAAAGAGATAATATATGTTTTTTTGCATATAAATATAACTGTATTAAAAGATTAACAAAGTTTTACATTTATAAGTTCTGTCACAAAAGTAATGAGACTTATCTTACTAAAGATATTAGAAAATTTTATTGTAAAAAGGAGCAATTATTTATTGCGACAGTATCACAATGCCAGGCTGCATTTTTTGGTCACACTATTCTTAATTTTCGTAGTATGTTGCCCCTGTAAATCATACTTTTCCCGTTCACAAACGAATTGTCTAGCTAAACTCCATTCAGGAGCAAATTTTTGAATTGAAATAACATGAATTCCAGTCCAAATTAGAAGTTTGTATATAGTTAATTGATGCCACTAAGCTTTCTATACCAGGTCTCAACTTTCATCTATCTCTGTTCTGAAATTAAAGACAGATTGACAAACAGATGCCAATGGGAATTTATAGGTATACAATTTTTGAAAATTGCAATCCAATTATTACTTATTAAGTCTATCTCCCTGAAAATAGTTTTTTGAAAAGCAACATACAATTTCTATCAATTTTTTTTTTCTATACACCTAGAAGCATTTGCAGAAATTTTCTTCTGTGAAAATATACTGGTAAGTATCAATATATTGGCTATGATTCTTTGAATATTTCAAGTAATTTTTTGACTTAAAGAGAAAAATGTTGCAAGATGACTATTGCACTCTCCTGAAACTTCAAACAAAAATTGATATTTGCTCAATATTCTCATGTTATACTTTTTACAGGGTCAAGAAGCATATTATTTATTTCACAATTACTCTAAATAAAAATAATAAAGCAAATTATAACAATTTTGTATAGTTTATTGATTTTAGCAGACAATATGATCAATTGAATCCAGAATGACAGTAAGATATAAATTTATATAACTAATTTTCCATATCTAAAGTTTCTTTGTGGTACATTGATAGCATATTACATTAATATAAAATGGTCAGCAATTTAGTTTGTAAAATGTTTGGAAAAAAAGAGTAAATTTCTGGACTGATGTGTAACCATTGAAAATAGAAGGAAATGTTACAGCTAATATGATGCTTTGTAGCCTTTAGCTTCTATGATTGCTACAAATATTCACTTGAAGAGAGGATGAATCTGTTACAAAAGCCAATTATAGGCATGCATCAAAGAAAAGTTTGGAATAGATTAATAAATTCAAACTATCCAAGTGTCAGATAGACAATATATTGCCTGAACCATTTGGATTCCTATACAATTACAGATGCTCTTCAACTTACAATGTTTTGACATATAATGGCTGATGCAAGTGAAATGGAAGTGTGAAAACTGTTATAATTTCAATTCAAGCCACTTGCACCTTCTAGAACCTTGTCTGGAAGTGTGATTAAGAAGATATTGATTGTGCTGTTGCCATAGCATCTCTTTCATCCAGCAACTAATATTCCATCATTTCCTTTATTTATTTTTTTTAAAACTTTTATAATAAAATTCTATTGCATACTTTTCTGGTGATGTTACAATATTTGAAAGACTACTGTGTGTGTAACATTAAAACAATATACTTCTGTACGTTTTATTTTGTTTCATTCATTCTTTCTTTCCTTTTTTCTGTACACTTTATAATACAATGTTACTTACTGTATAACCTTGCATATAGCATTCTATTATTTACAGTACTTATTTTTATTTTCAATTTGCAATATTTTCGACTTACGATGTGTTTTTTGGAACATAACCCCATTGTAAGTCAAGGAGAGACTGTATTTATACCCTACTGTTTCTAGACATTATATTCTTTACACATGTAATATTGGATAAATTCAATGAACATCAAACAGCTCTTTAGTGAACCACAATGTACTAAAGTGTGTTCCTATATTCACTGATGAGTTTATTGGTGCAGAGACCAATGCAGTTTGCATTTGTTGGGCTGCAGATACAGTGAGCTTTGACAAAGCAATATGGCCACCTTTACAATTATATTATTAACACCATTTTTACTACTTGTGTATATTAACCCAGTTATTTTGACAAAATAAGTCCGCAAATGTCAATATAGTTCTGTTTGCTTCCATCGTCTCGTTAGGTTGCAAAACATTCCAGCAAAAGCCTAATAAACCATTCACCAGTGCATTGGTTGTGGCTGAGACTGATGCATATTGGAATGTTCCCACTAGTTAAATGTACTTGCATATCACTTATTGATATTCCAGTATAATTTGAATTTTCATAATAAAATTTTGATTTATTTCAGAAAGTATACATCAATATTCTTCAAAATCAATTTATTTTCTATCATTAACTCATACACAATTTTTTTAATACAAACTTTTATGTATAGCCGACCTATCATAAAATGTATAAGGCTAATACCAATATGTTAAGAATGGCCTACGTTCTTCTTTAATTCCCAGATCTTCCATAATTTCTTGCTCAAATGTCATTAGTTTTGGAATAAAAGTGATTTCTTTAATGACTTCTTTTGGTGTGTCTTTTGGTTGATCTAAAAGAAAAAAATATATAGTTTAAGAAAAGTATTTTCTAAACAATAGCTATTTCATTAAGTGATATGTTATAATTAATTATAATTACCAACGTATAATTCTTTAGATTTATAGTCATAAGTTTCAAACGCCTTAAGAGGAAGTGGTATGATATAACCTGTTCTGACGGATACTCTCACTTTTTTTCCATCTTCAGTATATCTCCATTTCACTTTAGTTGGCTTTCTGGAATGGTATTATATTCTTGTCATTACAACTCTTACTTATTAATTTCTAATTCTATTCTTTAAAACATTTTGCCATCAAGTTTACACTTGACCTTTTATTCAATTTAATGTTTTGGAAAATATATTGGCATTATATTTCTCATCAAGTTGTTTTATTCTTTAAATAAACAATTTGTACAACTGGATGCAATTCAAATAAACACTCTAATAGCAAAAATCCAGCAAGGAAAAATAATTTAATAAACAAAACAAACATTTTCAATTGTTTTAAATGATCACCATCAGGTTTACCTAAGTAAATTCGAATGGAGACTGTAATTGGAATATCATTTTTAAATAAATGGGATTCTACAGTCTAAGATGACAAAGATTTTTTAAAACATATATAATAAATACAATATTTAAAAGTAAAAGTATTATTAAATTAAAACTGTAAAAGAAATATTTAGCCTTTATCTTTTGTACAGTATATACAAGGTATATTATCACATTCCACTCTATTATATTAATAAACAATGACAAACAAATGATAACGAATAGAAGAATTTTTATTTAAAAATGAGTAAATTATGACCTATTAATAATTTTAATAATCTAAATTAGTAATTAAAAATTAATTTAAATTATTAATAATAAAATCTTTATTTGTCATCTCAGTACAGAAGAACCCCATTTACCTGGAGTAATGTGGATTGATGTTATCTCGGATAACTGGAGACGTGGATGAAATGAAAGGCAACGGCTATTTTGGATTAAAAATTACAAAGATTTATAAGTCTACGGTTCTCATAAACCAGTAAAGAAATGACAGTTTTTATTCTTAATGTAATACTAAGGTGCAAATTGTTTCACTACCATATCTGAATTTTATCAGTTTCTAATAAACCATTAACATTCAATAAATATTTCAGAAATCCATACCAAAATTTGCAAATATCATAACTAAAGAGTTTAATAATATACTAATTATACAAATTCAGTACCTTCATTCTATCAAATTGGAGACATTGATTAGCAGAAGGAAACTAAAATAGAACATTTGGTTAATGTTTATCATTGTTCCAATAAATTTCATTGTGTACCCATTTATTAAGTAATAATGGCAAAGGTCTATTCTCTAAAACATTTGTTTAACTTTAATAAATCTGTTACAGCCTATATTATTAATAATTACATTTGAGTGAAATTTTAATATGCTCTAAATTGGATAATTAATTAAAATCTTATTAATGAAAATATTTTATTAAATCAGAATTATATAATAGTATTCATTATTATTAATTTGCATACAATGTTATTTATATTATTAAAAGATTTTAAATTCAGAAATTGTCATACTGGTACTATGTTAATGAAAGCTCACAAGAATAATTCAAATTTATGGATTTATAAAAAAAAGAATTAAAAATATCTCAAACATCTCTTGATTATTAGCAGCATTTTATTTTTGCATAAATTATTAGAAAAATAAGTGACAAAGTTTGAATATCTCTAGCACTGATAAAAAATACCTGACAATTAAAAATAAAGTATTCCTACTTAATTAATGTTTACTGGATATAATCTACTTATAATTTGCAAGTTATACATCAAAAGCAATACTCATTTATTGTAAATTAGTAAAATAAAAGAAAAATGTACTAAGCTGAGATATTAGAGAAGTAATTGTAACATTACGAGGAAAGTCCTTGCATCAAATAGCTTCAGAGCTAATAACTGAAAAATTAATTAACAGTTTCTGATATAAAAAGCAATGTAGTGTAAAGTGAAGCCTTTCAATTATATTCATGTTATTATTTTTGATAATTGCTATGCTCTTAAGAGGATTTTTTAGGTTTATTTATTTATTATTTTTGCTTTCGCATCTACTTTTAAGCCTGACACTATTGCAAACTTAATAGAGTGTAAAAATGGGTGTGATTTGCTTTAAGGCAGTGGTCTGGAACCTAACCTACCATATTTGTGTATACCTTTATATATAGTGGTATCACTGAATAAGTATCAAACAACTTTTCAATGAGATTAAATAAAATTTAAAACTCTACAGTACAATTATAAAGTCCCTCTGTAATGGGTGGAAAAATGGGAAGAATTTCCAGGAACAAAGTAATGATGTCACAGGCAGACTGGGCATCAAAAGAGTTAAAGTTATGATATCACCATCAGTCTAGCCATACAAGCAGAGTCCGCTAAAGAGGGACTTTACAATCACATTGTAAAATTAAATTTATAGAAGATGATTTTCCAAATATTTTAAACATTATTATTTACTTTTACTTGATATTTAAATGATTTTACATTGAAACTACTATTCATAAAAAATTTGAACATTTTTGTATTTGCTACATTTCAATTAATGGTATTTTACCACAAAAGATTTTGTAATCTTTGCAAAAATATATGAAATATAATCCAAAGTATAATAATAATTCTTTCACATTATATTTAATTCTAAACATTTAAACTAAAATGTTCTTGAAATATTTTAATATNCTACTACTTTCCTCTTTACTTTATTCTGTGTGTTCTTAATTATATTCATATATTGATCACCTGTAATTTGTTTTGTAAAATATCTATCTCTTATTATGTATTGTATATTTAAACTGTGCTCGTCTTTCGTTGTATATTCACTTACAGCGTTATCAGCACAATATGCATGTGTCTACTGTACATTATTGTAGGTCTTACGATTTAATGTTACACTCTGCTACCATGTTATTTCCTATTTTATTTTGTAAGTGTATAATTATATACATATATTGCTCTCCTGTAACTTGTATTTATGTACCCTATCCCCAGCTATGCTGGTTATGTACGCATATGTGCTTTAAAAAAATAACTGAAAAACAAAAAAATAACTGAACTGCCTAGTTTTAGATGCTGTGATCAAAATAAAGGTTTGTGACAAAAGCGTTAACTGTTAAAGTTTTGTCGTGAAAAATATTAAACATTTTACAAAATTCATTGTATTTTTTTATTGTTAATTTTATTAAGATTAAGTTTAAACATTACACTACTCAAGCAACTAATTTTTTCTTGTACTGTACGTGTCTATTGGTTCTTCTCGAGACGTATTTTAATTTTCCTCGTTTTACTCATTATGAAACTTATGTTTAGAGTTGTAAATTGCAATATTGCATGTTTAGAGTGAAGTCAATATTGTATTATTAGTTGAAAAGTAATATATCTTTTGTGCTTCCTTTATTGCCCATGAAAAAACTTTACTTGCTTCCGAATTCGATTCCCGGTCCCAAACAGGCTAATGATAGAATACATACAATTGACTAGATCGACAAAACGATTGTGTGCGATAAATTTTTTATACTAGGATTTACATTAACATGTAAACATCATTGAAAAAAGAGAAGATACCATATCAAATATACGCGTAATTTTCTTTATGCCATGTGATGATGTAAGGAACAGCTGTTTTAGTTTTCAGTAGAAAAAAAAAGATATAAAACTGTTTAAACATCTAAAAAAGTTTCAGTAGAAAAAATAATTCTTAAAAACAGTAATTTTTGTTATTCTCCAATTAGAGATTTTATTATTTTTTGTTGTACAATAAATTAAAAGGTTGCATCGTTAAAAATTTATAAAAAAAAAACAGTGACTCAAAGCTTATGGATCAGAGCACCTATTCCATGTCAGAGTAACGATCATCATCAAATGAGATATTTTCGACGTTGTATGCGTCATTCGTCCTTTGAAGGTATCGAGTCAGGTTCTATAGTTTTCAATATCATGTCCTGTAGGAAGAAAAAAAAAGAAAAACATTTCAAAAACACATTGATTTTACCCACACCAGAAGTATCTTTGACATCATACGAATGGCTTACCAGCATGAAATGAGAACAGCTTATAATGTACAGGTACATGGTAAAGGAGTAAATTAGAGAAGCGAAGTAGAGAATACTACTCGTAATAGACACAGTTTTGCCACCATTACCGTTGCCATTACCGTTACCGTTTCCATTGCCATTTCCACTGCCGCTGCTCGCGTCATCTCTTTCGTTGGGGCTTTTATCTGGTATCTGCAGCCAAGACACGAGCGTCAAAAAAGCAACAGGGATACCTAAGAAACAACCGGAAAGGCAGCAAATCTGAAGGAAAGGAAAAAAACAAACATTTAATACGTACCGATACTTATTCATATAATATGTTAAAATCCTTGATATCGAAATGATTGAAAATTCCAATTTATAGAACTATTTCATACTTACTTCCCACCACCTTAAGTTATAAAGATTCATTTGTAAGTGTGCATTAACATTAAACTTTGTTAAAAGGTCGACTGTCTTTCGACTAACTTCTTGACCTACTCCCTTTAGAGTATCCATCTCCTAAAGAAGCTGCTAGCTGCTGTACTTAAAAAAATATGCCTTATATAGCAATAACGAAAACTATAGAACAATAACAAAATGAATCATTCGTCCATATTTATACCCGACACAGAGGGTGTGTTAAACCAATTATAATAAAGCTGGATAATCGAGCCAATGACACCGGTCGTTTCATTTGAAACAGGATACGCTATTGGCTTGCTTATCCAGCAGTATTAAGCCACTGTACCATTCAACACGCCCGGTATGCAAATATTCTCTTCCACAGAGGACAAAAAAGTAATATTCATATAATCAAATTTTATTTGATTAAGGCCAAACAATCTTTGTCGAAATTGTAATTATTAAAATTAATACAAGATGGCAGCTTAACTGCCTACCTCCAGTTAAATTAATTAGTAACTAATTTTTAATGTAGCCAAATAGTAGCCCAATATGTTTGACAAAGATCATTTGGCTTTAATCAGATTATACTTATTCAGAATAAGTGTGACTATATGAATCCTTTTTACTTATATAACAGAGGGAAAGTATGGTAATTGGTCAAAAACTGACCCCCCAAAAGTATTACATTTTTGGACTCAGGACACCTTGAAATGTTGAGAAATGCAAAAAATTTGGAGTTGTTTTCTGTATATATGGATGTTAGTGTGTGTGGGAGAGAGGCAAAATTTTGTTCACTGTTTGAAGCTTAATAACTCCTGTGCTTTTTGTCGAAAATGTCTGGAATTTGCAAGGAGGTTTGTTTATTAGGGCAATTGATTATATTAAATTTTGGTGGTCAAAGGTGAAGGGGTGGGGAGATAAAGGAGGTCGTGTGTATCTCCAGTAGAGTCAGACTTAATGACTATTTTACTTATTAGCATTTATAATTTTCTAAAGAAACTCATCCCTACCCTCAAAATTAAGCCTTCTGCCATGTTATAATAATTAGTAATATAAAACAGTTTTAAAATATCATAACAGATGGCGCCACCAAATGTTGCTGGGAAAGTTAAGCAACTCATTGCTGGATTTTTTTTAAAAGTTTCAAAGAAAAAACAACTATTAAATAATCAATGCATACTCAACCAAAAATATTTTACAAACTGATTTTTTGTTGTTGTTGTTAATATACAGGATAAATGTTGAAAATAACAAAAATACCAAATTAATAAAGATGATTTTATCTACTTATCAACAAATTTTGTACAACAGTTTGCAAGTTTGCAGTTAAAATATAGTTACATATTCAGTATATTGAGGTGTATAGTTTTAAAAATAGCCAACTCCACATTTGCTGGGTCTGAAACATAATGGCTGCAGATGTGGCTAACTTTGAAACTAATCTCAAACTTGTATACCCCCTTTATTCCTTCTTTCTGTTTTATGGCTAGTTTAGGAATTTATAGCAATCATCACTGAAAAGAACAGAAAAAAATGTAAGATCACTTAAGTCCATCTTTTAAAAAAAATTAGCTAATCAGTTTTGAAACTATATGCTTCATTTATTTATCTTAAGATAACTATATTCTATATTTGNGGCTAAGTCCCACAGCTCAATTTTCGTGTAAATTAATATTCGGACTCATTTTCATTATGAAACGAGACTGTATTCACAAGAAAGAAGTCCATATTTATATATACTTACATATAATCTATCAAAAATTGTGCCTTAATGCAAAAGGCTATCGTAAGATGAAGCCATACCGATACTTCTGTAAAAACTATTATTATATCCTTTTACAATATTGTATCTGTATGTAAGTATCTATCCCGTCGTCCCGCCTATTCACCGGGTCATTTATTTTTAAAATTATAAAAGAAATTACCGTTTTCCTTTGATTCGTTAACTTTTGTATAATTCTATAGTACATATTTATATCGTTACAAAAATAAATATTTTAAAAAATGCACTAGATCGACAATAAATTCAATCTTCCGAACGATACGGGTGTGGAATATAATACAGACATTTACTGAATTTTCCACGAACGATGCCAAAGGCTTTTGACATCGCCCGATTTATAGATCTATATCAGATGTTAGGTATAAGTGAAGATGTTAGACAATTAATCCCACATCTTCGCTATATGATATTTTTTAAAACAACAATCTCTTGATTTGCTAGTATAAAAGTATGCAATAGTCTGTTTCCACCTCGTAAATATACCACTTAACGTAAAGACTAGTGAACGAGTAGCCAAGACAGCATGATTTTGTAAGGTTACTTCACCATAATATGTATTAGTACTGGTTATAATCAGCGCTTGCAGTCGGTGACGTTTCATCCAAAATTAAAACCATACCACCAACTTTTATTTTTAAAAAATCAAATACTTTGTACACTATTCGACTTTCAAATTTTAAGTTTTGCAGTCGTCTACGTGAGGTTCTGTAAGATGGATAAGACAGATGGCATTCGAATAAACCAGTGATTCTCAAACTTTTTCGATCCACCGCCCCCTTTGTTCCATAAAGTTATACCCAACACACCCTAACCCATTTTCTCTTGTGTGAGAAANTAGCTAATCAGTTTTGAAACTATATGCTTCATTTATTTATCTTGAGATAACTATATTCTATATTTGTAAAAATTTATATATTGGAAATAAATAAAACTTGGTAACCATATTTAAATAAAAATAAATTCTAACTACTTCTCAAAGTAGTGGTTCTGGAGCTTTCTTAAGCTGCGGAACACCTTTTGAATACTTTTTATAATGCAGAGCATTAGTATTAATATATTCAAAAATCGATAGGATTAATGTTTATGTGAGTGCCTGGATTTGATAAGCTCTTATAAATTTATAAACTTTCGTGTTAGCTTTAAAATAAAGCAAAATAATGAATAATTATATGAAAAAAAAAAAACTTTCCCAACACTTAATAAAAAACAAGAAGGATACAATCATATCTTTCGCTGGATTCACTTCCTTTCGGAGGTGACACAGCTTCCTAGTATCACACCCAGAATCTACGACAAAAATTCAACTATTGGACAATTGTAGAAAAACTCCTAATAAGGCCATGGGAAAAATCCAGGACTGACCCCCTAATAAAAGGGAGGGGTCGATGAGTGAAACAGAGTCATCCAGTTATTATTGAATTATGTGTGTGTGACCAGCCGCTCACCATTTGCTGCTGCAATCACTGTTCCTAGCCGTCGCTATTCCGAAGGATTTGTTACCACTCCAACAGAAATGACTCCCCACATGTGAAAACTCAAGAGTAGAATTCTACGAGCTCTAAAGATATTTATCCTCGTGCGAACTTAATGTGAACTCTCTCTCTCTCTCTCTTTGTCAGGGTCATAGTAGTTATGCTATATGTCATCTTATTATTAGCTCTAGTTAAGCATCTATATACAGCTTGTAAATAATCAATATCGATTAATAAACAGGTATTTTTATTATATGATAACTTGTGGAGCGTACTTCTTTTGGTCCTCTCCTTCCGCCTCCATTCCAGATCTGAAAGTCTACAAATGTAATCGCTTGTGCAACAAAATTAAGCGGCCAATCCAATTTCTCTCTCTGTCCGTAAAGACACAGTGGTGTCATCCTGACAAGGTGCCAAAGAGGCGCCAACCCTGCAGTCACATTTACTATTCTCACAAAAAAATGACACAATAAACTAATAAGCTTCATCGTATTGAATAAAATAAAAACATGGAATTGTCTACAAATAAGTTGTATTATATAGAAATAAATTTGCAATGAAACCTTTTTTTGTGAGACAATTGGGGCCAGTTTGCAAAACATGGATTGAGAATCAGTGTGTTAAAGAAATAAATAATAAGAATTTATTCAGAACATTTTTACTATTTGGGAATAGTCAACAAAGAATTGAGAACATTCCAAATAAATTTTTATTTTTGGTTTCCATAATTAACAAGCAGTTTGAATTTCCTTTTATTATTTATGTATAAGCAAGTTATTCAATTCATGATGTCATTTTCATTATAAATTAAATTTTAATGATAAAAAAAAAATCAAATGATGTGTTTTATTTTCATGTTTTAGATTAATTTATTCGAAAAATTATTCAACGAATAAAATGTTTGTTTAAATAAATTACCAGAATTAATTTCAAACAAATTTATTCAAATAAAAGTTTCAGAAATAATATGAAATTACATTAGCACTTTTAAAATGTACATTTACTATCATTATTAAAAGATTCGTTTTAATACAGTAAAAGCAAAACTCAAGTCTATTTATCATATAAATATATTAATTAAATACTAATCCTCATGCTAAATCGCTACAAATCAGTTAAGATTCACTAAATGACATTGTAAAAAGTTCTTTGATATCTTTTATTTAAAGTAATGTTAACAAAACTGACAACTACAATAAATATATTAGAATATTTTCATTAAATTTATTTCTAAGTTCTTCAAGAAAAAAAAATTACAAGAAGAAATTGAAAAGAATGAACATATTTATTTAATTTAGAGATCTTTTCATTTTTTTGCAGAAGTTAGATATAAATTTAAAATACTTGAATACATAATTACTTTAGTTGTTTCTTTTTTAAAGTTACATTAACAAAACAGAGTCAAAGACCTTTCTATAATATAATTCTGATGTGCTTTGCTTTATTTTGAATACTGAATCATATTAAGTTGTAAAAAAGGCAAACTGCTTACGTAAAGTCAAGAGTAAAAACTAAAGATATTAACGTTTTTATCTAATAAGTTATCTTTAGGCATCTAGAACTTGAATGTTTAAAAGTTTGGCCAAACATATAGAAAGATATTGGTACTTTACATCATTCAAATTAACACTAAAATAAGGATTTGACACACTACGTCATGCATAGTTTATTTTTATTTTTATCTGCTCAGTGTTTTATCCTTTGAATTATTGGCACATCCTGTCATGCAAACTCTGTTTCTATAATGACAGCATTTAGTGAAACTTTCAAACTTTTGGATTCTAAATGCATGAAGACAGTTTAGTAGCCAAAAATATTAACATCTTGGTTTTATTCTTGACTTCATATTAGTAATTTTTTTATTTTGAAGTGTTTGAGTTATGAATATTATCAATTGTCCCTTTATTAGAAGCCCGCATCCTATCTTTTCATATTCCTTTGGTTTAAAACTGCCCTAATACAAGCCTCCTCATCTGTTATGATATTGCATTTTTATTATTGAGAAATCTGTATTATACTGTATATTGTTATGTGTGTACAGAACATAATAAGATACAATATATAATACAGGGTTTCTCAATAAGAATGATAGAAGTTTGAATTGAAATAAAATGAAAATTACAAAGAAAATATGATAATAATTGCTATCTACTAACTTTTTTATACATATCATTGTATTGGAACTGTCATGCCAATTTCCTGAAATTTCACAATTAACACTCTGAAATTGTGACCTTGACTCTTGGCTATCAAAAGTTTCGTGCAAAGTGGATGCCCAAAAACNAGACCGTTACTGTGGGTTTCATATATTTAATTATAATACTTAAATATACAGAAATATTTATTCATTTTATAAAATACCAATTTCAATAGAGAATGCAACTCTTGTATTTCTGATAGGCAATATATAGTTCCTGTCGTGACAAGGTTTGTCAACCCTAATATATGCAATCAATAACAAAATAATCCAAATCATTTAACATATGAGAATACCCCTAACTATGATTTTCTTTTCCTGTTTTGATATCATTTATTATATTAACATTATGTATTATACTCTTCCACAATAATGAATTAACCATATGTTGCTGCTAGTCAGGTTCACATAAAACATGCTAGCAAGGTCATTTGCTAGTACCTTTTTTATGAGATAAACTAGCAGCAACATATGGCCAATTTCCCAGATGGAAGAGACCCAAAATTTAGAATTTTTAAATAAGAAACATACCAATGATAAATATTAAAGTTTCTTTTGATGGCTGTTAAATAATTTATTTTATTTGCATACCTTATGACTTTCAGAGATAACAGAACTCAACATTTGCATAGTTCAGGTGCTTGATTCCATTTCTTATCTCTCATGTACTGTTACTACTTATATTCTAACTTTATAAAAATTAAAGATTGCCAATTGAGGATTTTTGAGTAATTCTCAAGGCAATTGGTTACAAAATGGGGTGAAAGGCAAAGAACATAGATCAAACTGCACACCTGACATAAACTAGTCTTGTAGACAAACTTACATTGCACATCCGAAGTCAAATTGACTACATTCAGTGATCAGGACTCAGAATTTTAAAGATAATGCACTGTTCATTACCTTTCAGATGACTATTTAGTTCATAGAGTTGTCTTTCTTCCAAAGTAAAAATTATGTTACACCAATTTGTGCAGATTTTTTCATAGCACCCATTATAACATTCCTTCACTTATTTATATTTCCTTTCGGCTTGCCTAATATTTAATCATTTCAAAATAATAGTATAATTATACTCTATTTTAGTATAATTAATTCCAGCTTAATCATTAAATTCAGAATATAGCAATTTTGCTTCACTTGTTTTGACTCCTTAGATATAAGAACAGCAAGGACTTCAAGGAAAAGCCTTTTTCAATGGTCCTTTTACAATAATTAACCAACAAAACAAAACAAAAAGAAAAAAAAAGTCAAACAAAAGTTCCAAACTTATAAATACTGCTATTTTTAACACATCTGTGATTTAATAGATAGCATTTAGTTATAAATATCAAAAATTGAATAAAACTATTCAATAAGTCATAGCATTATAAATCATTTATATATTTTACTAGCATTTATATGAATTTTAATTGTTAAAAATTATGTAATTCTCTGTTTATATTTAATACATTATATATTGACTTTACAATGTAAGCTTATGTATCAATAAAATTTCTTTCATGATTTGTGATAATTAATTCTTTTCAATCCATGTAAAATAAAACTTCTTCCTCTAGATCATGAAAGTTACGAAGAAATTAACTTTATAAATAAAATCTTAGAATTCGCTTTGAATTCATTGTTTGTAGAAAGGCAAATTCCATATTTATCATTAGCTATAATTGTCAATTTAATCATTTAAATATAAACTATGTAAAGAGAAAAAAAGATAATAGCTAAAACTTATAAATATTATAATACAAAAACTTATTAAAGGCAACAAAACAAATTTAGTGTGAACATGGAGAAAAAGAAACAATCAAAGCAATGAATGCATACAAACTCATCAAACAAACCCAAGAAATTCAAGCAATTGTTTTCCAGCAAAAAGACGACAACTATAGTTTTTTGGAATCATAAAAGAGTTTTTAGATTTTACAGAGCCTGGAATTACTGTTACTTCATAGGTGTAATGTGAAACTCTAAAAAACTTCTAAGGGCAATTCAGACAAGAGGCAAGGCATGTCTTCAGTTGTGGTTCTTGTTCAGTACAATTCATGCTCACATACAGCTGCACACGTATTGCTTCAACAATTTCAATGGGAACCTACAACTCCAACCTCATACCAAGTGACTTTCATTTATTCCCAAAAACGAAATCATGGTTGGGAACACAGTAATTAGAGTCCAATGAAGAACTGATGCAGGGCATTCATGGATGGCTGAACTCCCAGGTGGCAAACTTCTTTGATGAGGGAATACAGAAAATGGTGCCACATTACGATAAATGCCTGAATTCTGCATAACTTGCGTCAAAAAATAACTATGATAAGTACATACCTTTCTGCACAATAAATATAGTTTAGGAAACATAGCATCCATTTCTGGAAATCCATATCTAGCAGGATCAGCTGGACAGTTACAACAATCAAGGAGCTCATATCATAGGTAACTCAATGATGATAAAGAGACATTGTTGCAGGACATCCATCATCTCAATGGAATAGAATTCCATTGCTGGAATTATTAGCTACCATATCATCAGAAGCTTATTGTCAAAGGATCACAACCCTGACCCTTTATAAAATGTATAGCTTAATTATAATAGAACCAATTGCAAAAGAAACAAAAACAGATCTGTAACAGAAAAAGCAAGCTACAATACAATATGATTATTATTGGCACATACAGTAATAAAAGGATGATAGATAACTTCTCTTGTTTTTTTGCTACATCTCGTATTATAGTACTGTACATGGTAATATTGAATATTAATACATTTATATCTATGTACAATTGAACAAATGACACAAATTTAAAAATAAGTTTCTGATATTCATTTTTCATTTTGTAAAACAAATAATGAAATTTATAATAATAATTTACTATTCAATATTAAAATTATAGGCATAGTAGATTAGTTAATCTATTAACAGTTGTATAAAGAAAAATTGAATATCATTATGATCTAATTTAATATTTTTATAATTCTTTTTTATCCAAACAATGAATTATTTGTGTAAAACTGTTAATGAATAATTTATATTAATTTGTGTGTTTTTATGATGACTATTTTATTGTAAATTATACTTACAGTATTGTAAATGCTCCGTATAATTTCACATTTTACCCACACTTTACACAAGAAACTGTTTCAACAATTTTAAAAATTTAATTTTTTACAACTTTAGATATTATGGTTGATTAACAGCAGTGTTAATAAAATGATATCACAGTCAATCCAGGCCCAATGTGCTAATTTGTGGCATCCAGGACTTTATCGATATAATTCTTACTTTAATGTTTGTAAATTACCATTGTTGATACAGCACAAATTCACAAAATTCATATTTTGTATCAAATATTGAAATCAATGTATAGTGAGGATGAGCGACAGGATATATCCAAAATGCATTTAGCAATAAATACGTAGGAAATGAAAAAAGTATCTCAATTTCTTTCTGTTCCATGACCGTCCAGTGTGATGTCTGCCTGCATGAAAACTGCACTAGCAAGAAACAATAAATACGGTCAACAGACAAACAAGCAATTTGAGTAATAATTCCTTACATTCAAAAGAACTATTCTAAAGCAGAATGTCATCTGGTCAGATCAAGCAAGTTATCTCTATGCCAAAACTGTACTGAATTATATGAGACAAGAAAACATCACCTTAGTCCAGGGGTCACCAAACTATGATCTTCAGTCCAGATCAGTTCATCCGGCCTGTTGCCACACTGTGCCACAAATGAGCTAAAATATAATTATTTATATGGAAATATCATAGATTGTAGATAAACTTACTATGTAAAAAAATTTAATAATTGTAAGTAAAAATGCCAAAATTGGTCCAATCTGATTTTTGCACCTGACAGTAATACAATTTTTAGATAAATCAGTGAAATAAAAAATTTGGTGACTTTTCGTAACTTTGGATATCAGAATGCTTTCTGTGTAAGTACATGCAATGAAGTTTCTAAAGAAAGCAATTGAGAGCTTGCTGCAGCAATTGTGTTTGTGTATTGGTAAATAAATATGTTGGTTGTCTTTATTTTTTGTGTATTCAGTGTGCCGTATTGAACAAAATGGTTATATGGCTTGTGCTCATCATTCTCTCAGTTATCTGGCCCATTGTGAAAAAAGTTTGGTGACCCATGCCTTAGTCAAAAAGAAAGATAATCCTGCAAACATGATAAAAATTAAAGATTGCCAATTGAGGATTTTTGAGTAATTCTCAAGGCAATTGGTTACAAAATGGGGTGAAAGGCAAAGAACATAGATCAAACTGCACACCTGACATAAACTAGTCTTGTAGACAAACTTACATTGCACATCCGAAGTCAAATTGACTACATTCAGTGATCAGGACTCAGAATTTTAAAGATAATGCACTGTTCATTACCTTTCAGATGACTATTTAGTTCATAGCGTTGTCTTTCTTCCAAAGTAAAAATTATGTTACACCAATTTGTGCAGATTTTTTCATAGCACCCATTATAACATTCCTTCACTTATTTATATTTCCTTTCGGCTTGCCTAATATTTAATCATTTCAAAATAATAGTATAATTATACTCTATTTTAGTATAATTAATTCCAGCTTAATCATTAAATTCAGAATATAGCAATTTTGCTTCACTTGTTTTGACTCCTTAGATATAAGAACAGCAAGGACTTCAAGGAAAAGCCTTTTTCAATGGTCCTTTTACAATAATTAACCAACAAAACAAAACAAAAAGAAAAAAAAAGTCAAACAAAAGTTCCAAACTTATAAATACTGCTATTTTTAACACATCTGTGATTTAATAGATAGCATTTAGTTATAAATATCAAAAATTGAATAAAACTATTCAATAAGTCATAGCATTATAAATCATTTATATATTTTACTAGCATTTATATGAATTTTAATTGTTAAAAATTATGTAATTCTCTGTTTATATTTAATACATTATATATTGACTTTACAATGTAATCTTATGTATCAATAAAATTTCTTTCATGATTTGTGATAATTAATTCTTTTCAATCCATGTGAAATAAAACTTCTTCCTCTAGATCATGAAAGTTACGAAGAAATTAACTTTATAAATAAAATCTTAGAATTCGCTTTGAATTCATTGTTTGTAGAAAGGCAAATTCCATATTTATCATTAGCTATAATTGTCAATTTAATCATTTAAATATAAACTATGTAAAGAGAAAAAAAGATAATAGCTAAAACTTATAAATATTATAATACAAAAACTTATTAAAAATGCGTCAATAATATAGTATAAAAAAATTAAATCTTTCGATAACTTACTCATCTGAAGGGTCAATTAATGCAACTTCTGACGTTACTAATAATGGTCGTTCATCTTTAACCATAACTCCCGGAAAGTTTTTAGTCTTTCCAATATATTTGTAGTCCTACAGAAAAGAAATTACATCAGTATTTTATTTTATATTTTATTTAAAATTTTAAAATTTTAATGGCGTTTTGAAAGAAACGCTTTCAAACTACTCGTAGACTTAAAATAAATGCATTTATTTATGAAACTAACTTGTAAGTGAAAAAAGCAAATTTTACTTTTATGCAGTCGGTTACCATTTTGCTCCGTACCCTGAGGAATGATTCTAGGATTTTTTATTATTTTGTCCTATGGATTTATTTTTTAAAATGAATTCTTAGTGTAATAGTGTCGCTGGGTATAAAAAACCGCAGGACTGAAAATCAATAATTATATAACTACATATGCTAACTTAATTCAAAAAACCATTAACTCGTTATCAGCGAAAATTAGTAAATGGGCATTAATTTGATTGTAATAACTTTGCNTCACAAATGGAACAAAATAAAAATGATTATTAAAAAAATATCCAATTTTGAACATTTGCTATTTTTCTCATATTATTTACTTAATGCTTCATAAAAGATAATTAAAAATAAATTTTATTCATTCCTAATAGTTAAAAAAATGATAAAATTACAAGCATCTTATCCTAACTAATGAATAAAAAATGAAGTAAAAAAGCATATTCATAGATGAAATTGCTTTTTAAATTCATTCTTTAACATTTATTTATTTAAGATTAAGAGTAATTTAATTATATGTATAACTATATCATGCATTAATATAGCTAATTTTTTTTTGTTAATTATATATATCCTCAATGGCCATGCTGCTCTTCTAGACCGTTACTGTGGGTTTCATATATTTAATTATAATACTTAAATATACAGAAATATTTATTCATTTTATAAAATACCAATTTCAATAGAGAATGCAACTCTTGTATTTCTGATAGGCAATATATAGTTCCTGTCGTGACAAGGTTTGTCAACCCTAATATATGCAATCAATAACAAAATAATCCAAATCATTTAACATATGAG
Organism: Centruroides sculpturatus; assembly: GCF_000671375.1. Classification (NCBI taxonomy): domain Eukaryota; kingdom Metazoa; phylum Arthropoda; class Arachnida; order Scorpiones; family Buthidae; genus Centruroides; species Centruroides sculpturatus. Next base: position 817,425 of record NW_019384388.1, on the reverse strand, counting down.
AATACCCCTAACTATGATTTTCTTTTCCTGTTTTGATATCATTTATTATATTAACATTATGTATTATACTCTTCCACAATAATGAATTAACCATATGTTGCTGCTAGTCAGGTTCACATAAAACATGCTAGCAAGGTCATTTGCTAGTACCTTTTTTATGAGATAAACTAGCAGCAACATATGGCCAATTTCCCAGATGGAAGAGACCCAAAATTTAGAATTTTTAAATAAGAAACATACCAATGATAAATATTAAAGTTTCTTTTGATGGCTGTTAAATAATTTATTTTATTTGCATACCTTATGACTTTCAGAGATAACAGAACTCAACATTTGCATAGTTCAGGTGCTTGATTCCATTTCTTATCTCTCATGTACTGTTACTACTTATATTCTAACTTTATAACTTCTGTATACTGTATATTTAATAATTTTATAGAATGTTATAATAAAAATGTATAGTAAATAATTATTCTAAATCTGGAAATTATCTGTGGATTTACAATGTGGATTTATGGTTTAAATTTATTACTTCTTTGTAAAATTAAATATTGATTCACTTTCAGGTTACAGGTTATAAAACTCACTTAAATAATTTAAAATGTAATCAGTTATTTAAAATAGCTTTATTTATTTTTCATATATTTACAAAACTTTATACAAAATAAATATATCTGTAAATTTAAAATCTTCGATTAAAAAAAATCAATCAACAAGTTGTAACTTTCCCAGCAACATTTGATGGTGCCATCTGTTGTTATATTTTATTAAAATGACTTTATATATTTTTAACTATTATAAAATGGCAAAAAGTTTAATTTTGAGGGTAGAGATGGGTTTCATAAAAAAAAATTGTAATGCTAATAACAAGTAAAATCTTCAGTAAGTCTGATCCTACTGGAGATACACAACCCTCTTTATCCTCCCACCCATCAATCTTTAATCACCAAAATTTAATAACATCAATTCCCCTAATAAAAGAACCTCCCTGCAAAATTTCAAAAATTTTCAACAAAAATCACAGGAGTTATTATCCTTCAGACAGGATGAAGAAAATCATGCTCCCCCACACACAAACATCCATACATACAGAAATTACCCCAGATTTTTTTTTGCATTTCTCAACATTTCAAGGTGTCCCAAGTCCAAAAATGTAAAAATATTTGGGGGTCATTTTTTGATCAATCGCCATACTTTTCCTCTTTTATATGTAACAGCTGGGAAGGTAAAAAGTAGCACAGAGTAAACTAAAAACATACTTTATATTTCCCAAACAATTGCAAAGATTTTGGAGAAGATAAATTTATCAAAATATGAATTAATCTTTACATTATTTAAGTTTAACCAAAAATAAAATAAAAATTGCATTTTGAATATGATTCAAAACAATAAATGTGTAAAAATATATTTTAATATATTATAATACAATATTGATCATTGTAAACCCAATAATTACAGTGAAATATAGGTATAATATTTCATAAAACTATAAGAGTTCAGTTATCAGAAAACTATCTTTTGTTCTTTTTATAAGAAAAATAGGTGTGTGTAGTGTTGTTGTGGATTTAGTAATATTAGTCAAAACAAATTTTAAAATCTTTATACTGAATTACATTGAATCTATCATAATTAAGATAACCAATAATAAGAATTTAACTACTACTTACTTTAATTATATAAATAATAAACATTTACCAATAACAAAGTTAGTAAAATAATTGAACATATATATACAGTATATATAATATATATGAGTATATATTTTTAAAATATTAATTTATACTTATACAAAAGTAAATCTCTTAAATTTTTAGGTTTATAGAGAATTTAATTTAAAAATGTAAGGTTTTCGTCTTAATGAATGTAATTCATTTATCTTTCATCAGAATTACCACTTAGTGAAAACATAAATTAATGTACTGTATCTGCTTCCAACAGGTGGTGTACCACTGAAAGGTAATTGGGTATTATTTATTGGAAAAAAAAGAAAATATTAAAAGCTTAATAATGTAACTCTTTAATAAAAAAATACATTGTTATCCATCAAATACACATTTAAATTGCTGATTTTTTCTTTTAACTTTTAACACTTAAAGGTTTTTTCTACACTCATCATAAATTCAGCCAGTTCCACAATAGGAATAGCCAGTTGGTAAAAGCCAGAAACCTGACATATCTGGGTTACTCCCTTGATAATTTTTGAACTAACCCAGACACAAATCCAGCACCTAGAATGGCAAATGGTGCTTTTATCACATGAGCAATCATCTATATAATAATTGAAAGAGAGTTTCAGTTTGTCCAACCTGTTTGAGTAAACAGCTGGGGATAAAAATACAGTTCAGGTATCAAATTAAAGCTCTTACCCAGTAGATGATGAGATGTACCAAAGAGATTTAAGAAAAGTTCAAATGGTTCAAGTGTGGCAAAGTAGCAAACATATAATGCTAAGTCTACAGGACAAACATTCCAGAGTTCCACCCCCTGTTAACTTTAGCTCATACAATTTTTGTGTTTTGCAGTTTCATTATTGTAAATACTAAGGTCAATAAATGTAAATAATAGTTACTAAACTCATTGTTTTTATCATCCTCATCCAACTCCCACCTTGTCAAAAGCCTGAGCAATGCAGTTAGTATCCCATCTAGTTCAATACAATTTTATTTTGTTGATTATTTTAAAATTTTTATTCAGCTATTCTTTAATTCTGATCTTATTGCAAAATATTTAAGAAAATTTATAAAATAATATTCCATTACATAAATATTTTTTAGACTAAGATTTTTTATATTGTCTCCTGTATATATATGTAAAAAGACTCATTTTAATGAAACAAAATACAGTTAAGCTCCTTAAAAAATTAATCTCATTACTTCTTCTTTTTCTTGTATCCTATACCTTTGCAAAATTCATAAAGTAATTCTCTTAGTTTAATAAATAAAATTAGGTCATGAAAACACAATTTATTTATAAAACCATACAAAATCACATTCATGTAAAAAACCTCCATAAGTTCAATTTTATATCCAAAAATAAACATTTTTAAACAATTAAAAAAGTAATGGAGATAAAATTTATAATAGATATCCAGAAAAAAACGATGCTGTTTAAGTTTTGAAAACACAAACATGTTATATGTATCACAATAATTCACAGACCACTGGTAGGACAGCATTAGTGTATGTAATAACTTATGTAATAAATACATTAATTAATTTAAAATAATTTAAAAATATTAAAACTTAATAACTGGCTAAATTTGCACAAAATTTAAATTTTAGACTTAAAGTCAAATTATTCATAGGTTTGAACATTCATAAGTAGAGGATCTCCTGTATTCAAATGAGTAAACCTAACATTGCTTTGTTTTACTTAATGTGCATATCAACATACTTTGAGTTATCTAAGTGAGATGGAAGTTTGTGAAAATATCAAATTTAAAGCTGAAAGAAGATCAGAGAGGAAAATTATTACACACGTTTCAAGAACAAAGATTGCAATTCATAATGTTATTAAATGACTTAATTATGCAAAAGGTTAAAGATCAAAAAGAAAACACTTGCTTAATGAAAGAGAAGAACAAGCTGTTCAAAAGAAAGCGATACGAAGAGGAAAATCTACAAGAAGAACTGCTAGGGAAACAATCACAAGGGTATTACATAAAATTATATGGAGAGCAATTAAGAAATCTTATTGTGCTACATACAGATTTACCCCACCATCTGAAATTAGTGTGCTCCTAAGAAACATATTTTGTAAATTGAAATGGTGTAAAGCAATGAAACAATTACCATAAATTTACATGGAAAAAATTTTCGAGGAACCGCAGACCAAAAACAAATAACCTAGTTTTTTTTCCCTTTGATATACAGTCGACCCCCCTATAAGATATAGATACGTTCCATTCTTTAGGAATCCGATTTCTTACAAGTCGTTCCAATCACAGCCCGACACGTGTCAAGTTTACGGACTACGGCTGATTGAAAGGTTTTCTTCCATAAAATTAATCGATTCTAGACTAATCCGACTCAACATTTCCAAAATACGTATATTTTTTCGTAGTTTTATAGGAATCGTAATTATAGGGGGGGTCGACTGTAATCTATACTAATATTATAAAGAGGTAATGTTTGTATGTATGTAAGTTTGTTTGCAGCAGGTAATCTCCAAAACTACCCATCCGATTTCAAAAATTCTTTCACCAATATTTAGAATGGAACCTCAGGGTGGATATAGGCTGTATATTATTCCATTAAACATTCATATAAATTAAAATATATAATCTAGGTTAAGGCTTTTATGTCCAACAGATGGCACTACGAGTACGACGCCCTAAGTTTGCTTTTCTGTGAGGCATTACACTTTTCTGTGAAAATGAACTAAAGCAGATCATCTTCTATCTATCTATATAAATAAAAATGTAATGTTCGTTTGTTC
>NW_019384388.1:787231-812911 GCF_000671375.1 Centruroides sculpturatus | reverse complement strand
ACAGTCGACCCCCCCTATAAGATATAGATACGTTCCAATTTATTAGGAATCCGATTTCTTACAAGTCGTTCCAATCACAGCCCGACACGTGTCAAGTTTACGGACTACGGCTGATTGAAAGGTTTTCTTCCATAAAATTAATCGATTCTACACTAATCCGACTCAACATTTCCAAAATACGTATATTTTTTTGTAGTTTTATAGGAATCATAATTATAGGGACCGTAATTATAGGGGGGTCAACTGTATTACCTGGAGACAAGGGATATCAAGTAAGTCATCAGATTACTTCCCTTTTTGCTTTCAGACCAGACAGTGTGTGTTATATATGTATGAAGAGAGCACAGACTGTGGGTAATATTAGAAATAAATTAAGCTATTTTATGTCAGCATATTGTCTTCACTTTTTACAGAATCCATTGCATATTATCCATGACACCTTATGCAACAAAAACATTGATTATTGTTTTCATCTTTTGCTTTTTTTTCACAAAAAGAAAATATTCTTTCAAATTTATTTTGAATATTGAAAACAGGTACTGATGTAGGTCTTTCATAAAAGCAAAGGATACCTGTATCTCAAACTAAAAACAAAACCAAAACTTGCAAAGGTGCACATAGATGCAAGATTAAAATGGGTTAGAAATGTTATGTTCCATCAAAAAAACAGCATAAAGCAATTTTTTCAGATAAAAAAAATGTAATCTTGATGGACTGGACAGTAATGCTTGTTACTGACATAACATTTGGAAAGAACCTAGAGAAAGGTTCAGATTTCACAGTAGCTCATTAATAGTATGGAGCATCATTTTCTTTTAAGCAAAAGAGTAACTTGTAAAAATAGACTTAATTCAATAATTTATTATTAGGAACTCCTAGAAATGCATCTTTTTCCAACAGGACATTTGATTGCAGGAGATAGCTTTTGTTATGTTCTTGATAAACCCAACTACCACATTTCTAACTCATCAAAACATCAATTTCTTGATAGGAATATCACTATATTAGAATGGCCAGCTTTAAGCCCTGATCTGAACCATAAGAGGAAGCTATGGGAACTACTATTATCAAAGGTGTATGAAAACAACAAGCAGTATACGTGGTACGATTCAAAAGTTCGGGGACTACATTAATGTATGACAACAAAAACATGTATTTGAAATTATACCATATGAAATTGATTCTATCAAACCTTTCCTATGTGTTCAGGTTGATTTCGCCCATGTCACGTGATTAAACCGTGAGCGCTGTTGTTTTCTTTCAGAGATAGTTACCTTTCTTTTGCAACGTAATAAAAATGAAGTTTCAAGAACAGTACTGCAACATTAAATTTTGTCAGCGTTTAAGTAAAACTCCTACGGAGACTTTAAAATTGCTAAGAAAGGTTATGGTGATTTTACCATGGCGAAATCAAAGCTGTACAAATGGCATCGGCATTTTAAAGAGGGACGAGAATCCATCGCAGACGATGAACGTTCGACTTCACGGATCAAGGCAAATGTTGAGTTGGTCTCTCAATATGTTCTCAAAGATCGTCACCAAACTCTTGAAAAAATTGCTGTGGCTACTCACTTATCAGAGACTAGTTGCCAGCATATTTTAACAGAAAATCTTAACATGCACCGAGCAAAGGAAAGGTCATGATAAAGGTGTTTTTTTGATTCTCAAGGAATTGTTCATTTACAATTTATTCCCGAAGGCAAAACAGTAAACAAGGAGCATTATCTAGACATTTTATGTCATTTGAGAGAATTCATTCGTCGTAAATGGCCACAGATCTGGCAAAGTGGAGACTGGTACCTTCTGCATGACAACTCAAATTAATGTGCTTCCACACCCTGCCTATTCACCAGACTTAGCCCCCGTGTGATTTTTATTTGTTTCCATCAATGAAAAAGCATTTGCAGGGACACTGTTTTGTGTCATCAGATGAGGTGAGAGCAGCATCGCAGGAGGCCTTACGGGAGGTTTCAAAAAATGGCTTCCAGTGGTACTTCCAGAAGTTATACGAGCGCTGGCAAAAGTGTATCGTTGCTCAAGATGATTACTTTAAAGATGGTTATGCATCGGCAATATAATCTTTTTAAGGTAAGGAATTTTAAGCCAAGTCCCCAAACTTTTGGATCGTACTACGTATATTTGCTGAAGCCCTTAGAAGTGCACATACTGAAGCTTGAAATAATATCTAAAACCTATAGCTAAAAAATTGATATATTCCATGCCAAATAGTGTGTTTCCATTAATTTAAAAAAATGGAAGTTCTACGAATTATTAAAATAATGTTTAATGGTCTTATAATCATGTTACAGATAAGTTTAATCTCACTCAAACACTTTCTTTGAGAGCAATGTACCTTCTTGGTTTTGAATGGCTACCATATTGGAATGCAGCCCTCTCATCATTTATCTCAGTTGAACTTGTTTCACATTAACTCATGCTACCATGAAGCATGAACGGCTCCTTCCTTATGGGAGTCCAATCAAGGACATTGTTTGGTTAACAAAACAATCTGTATATAAATGAGGATGTTTGTTTGTTTACTATGCACTTCTAAGCTGTTTAACCAATTGCTATAAAACTCAGCAGTTATGTTAACATACTTCTAACATAGATAATGTCATAAATACCACCCAAGATATTGATTTAATTTCTATATATCAATTAATTTCTGTCTACATTTGATTTGTAGACTTTACATATAGCAGCATCTACTGGCAAAAAAGTTTTAAAAAATAATAAACTAAATATAATTCGCACAAAAAAAGGATATAATTTAAAAAAGAAACAAATTATTATTCACTTAATTCTGCAACAATGATACAGCACAAAGTAGATGTACTATATCATTACTGTGACTGGTAGCACAGGGAAATCACATGCATCCAGTTGAAAGTGTTACACAGCAAAAACCATATTAGTGTTTGCTTTTCCACTTCTAACAATTCAGTTTTTTTTCTTTCATTTCTAAATGGTACTTTCTTAATTTTAATAATTATTCTATAAATTTATAAGGATATACTTCTCATGTAGTTTATAGACATTCTGATAATGTTCTTAAAATGAGTTTTATCACATACATTTTTAAAATTATGATTAATAATTCTAGGTGTAACAATTACTGCTATGTTTACTTTTATAAATTATAAACCCAGGCAATGCTGGGTGTAACAAATGTATCTCAAACTAAAGAACATATTGCATTGAAATTTGGCATGTGTAGAGAAAAACTTTACAGTATTTTTCAGAATTATCATATTTGAAGAATGGCAATTACATGCAGCATCAATAACAATAATCCACAAAACCTTTTTATAACAGTGTTGTGTCCGTGATTACATGCAGCATAATTACACATGAAATATCAGCAGAAAATTATGTTATGCATGCTTGCATGTTAAAAAAAACTGCATGTAATCACGGATTAAAGTGGAAAAGAGTGTTTACATTTACTACAATATGGCTACTCGGGCAACATTTATTTACCTATTTAAAAAAATAAATACAAAATTAATTTTAAAATACAGTATAACCTGTCTGTGGCAACCACACACGGTTCCTTTCAAAAAGTGGTCTTTTAGACAGGTAATCGGCCAAAACTGATGGTGATGTAAATACCATATTTCCGCACATATTTTGTGCACGTTTTAGCCATTTCTACTAAGCAAAACCGAAGTGAGCAAAAATAAGCAAATTTTTTCAATGATAGAGTTATATTGGTACTGATTTTATTCTTATCAGATAACTCGATTAACAAGAGTTGTCATGATTTTATAAGACATTTAATACCAATATTTTAAAGATTAATACAGTATTCACATTTTCTCAATTATAATGCACACTTTCTTTTTTTCAACTTAATTCAACTTGGTTCTCTTCATTCGCTCCTCAGTTACATGTATTATGTCATTGATGTAGAAGCACATCATATCTCTCCACTACTTTGGTTTTGATTTTCGTTAGTTTAATCTTATTTTAACTTAAATATTTAATATTTTCTTAAGTACAATAAGAAAAATATTAATTAATAATAGAACAATTTTATTATTTCTTCTCAAAATATGATTTCATTACATCAATGACAATCATGGAATCGAAAAAGGAAGGTTACCTGTAATACTGATTTATAAATTAATGCATTTATTGTTTTTTTGAATATTTTGTGTGTGAAAATTACTTGGATATTATTTTTCTAAAAATATTGCAGAAATAAGATAAATTGATATAGAACAATTTTATTATTTCTTCTCAAAATATGATTTCATTACATCAATGACAATCATGGAATCGAAAAAGGAAGGTTACCTGTAATACTGATTTATAAATTAATGCATTTATTGTTTTTTTGAATATTTTGTGTGTGAAAATTACTTGGATATTATTTTTCTAAAAATATTGCAGAAATAAGATAAATTGATACAGAAACTATTTATTGCACATGTACTGTATATGAGCTTAAAAAATAAATAAATATAATAAATGACATCAAACAATAAGATCAGCCAATTAATTGTATCATGTACAATATTTTATACCCCTAAGGAAAATACTGTAGGTCTACAGTACAATAAATTGTGTTTTCCCACAGTTAAACTTTGCCACTAATTGCTGTTGTGATAAACCATTTTCACTTTCTCTGATAACTTTAACACGATCTTCTAACAACAGCACTTTGCATTTTTTTCATTTTTCGAACATTTTCAAACAAACTGAGATGAATTTCTTTTGTATCTGGACTAATTCATTAACACCTGCATCTAATTTCAAGAGTGAAAGAAGTGCCCGAGGTGGGTTCGAACAAGAGTTTAGACCAAATATATTGACAGAAGTGGTTGCTTATTACAGTTGTTGTATGTTGTTTCCAACCAAAAATTGATGCCTGTGGTCGCATTACACAGGTGGTCGTTTAATACAGGTAACTTATATGCAGACTATGTATAAACTATTCCATGATAAAATTTCTGCCTGTTTTGACAGGTGTTCGTTGAATGCAGATGGTCATCTAAGCAGTTTTTACTGTATTGACAACTCTAAAGATAATATTTAGGCAGGTACTTTTAAAAGCATCTTTTTAAACAGACCATATCTCAAAACTGAAGATGATGTTGAAAATCTTTATAAAGAATTTCAGACTTACTTTTGATCCTAGAATGTACCCCTAAAATATTAGTGCAGAGTTCTGTAAAACCGTATATACAGTAGAGCATTGATTATCCAAATACCAATCAACCGAAACATCAGTTAACCAAAAATGTTCCAATTGGCAAATTCAGATTTCCACTAGTGCTGTAAAGTTGCAGCACTCTCCCTCTCCCTGCCAACCTAAACTGTAGGCCTACTTTAATGTACTATTTTATGTAAGGTATGTATTTGTAAGATGCGTGATTCAAAATATATACAGTACAGTTTTGTGTTTAATATATTTTTTTCGTAAATGATCAGTTATCTGAACAACTCCAGTCCCAAATTGTTTTGGATGATCGATGCTCTACTGTATTTACAAAATTTAAACATTGAATTAGTTAATTAAGCAATATACTTACACAATTGAGGCCTTCTACACACACCCAATTGCGTTCTTTAACAACATAATTAATTATACCTTGTTTCCCTTTGTCTTTTCCTGCAAGAATTTCGACCTTTAAATACAAAAACAAATATTTTTAAAAATTTTATTCAATTGATATATATGTTTAATTCTTATTTTTATGTTACTAAGGAATAATATTAAAAATCTATTATGGAAATATGTCCAAAATATAAATATTTTTTAGAAATTTAATACATATAATTTAATTAAACTTCAAAGTAACTTGATATAAACATGAAAATGTTTAATACTTAATAGCTAGCATCATCATCTAAATACAGTACATGTTGAACCTCATTAATCCAAGATTCACTAGTCAAGCAGTTTCAATGGTTTCGGACAGTGATTTGAATCTAGCTGAACATTCATGGGCTTTAAACTTGATCTTAACAAATAGACTTTTGTTAAGATAGTTTTTAAAATTCTCTCTTGTGTAATCAAAAATATTTTACACAACTGTAGATAAGATCAATAATAAAAACACAAACATAAAAAATTAAAATGCTTCCAATTCATACAAATAGTAAAATTAATAAATATACATATACAAGAACATTGAAAAAGTTCCCTGAAAGTTGTTATTATTCGTAAACAGAAAGATATATTTATAATTAATTGATGCAAGTGTAAACTTGTTGAGACTCATTTTATTAAGTATTCAAGTCTAGTCCCATCATACTTTTTTTTTTAATTTGGTGACAAAAGAAAGACATTAAAGGCAGTGAACAGTTCAAGTAAAATCTTTTGTGGAGTAGTAGCTAGAATCAAAAGGCATTAATTTCTACCAGAAAGGCTTAGACGGGTGATAACACTACATGGAAAAATGTTTAAACTTAAATGGGACATATGTTGAAAAAACAAAGTACTAAATTCAATTTGCTGTCTTTTTATTCAGATTTTCCAGAAAATTTTTAAATGCCATCTGTATATCATTTTTCATATCTTAATTGCAAAAAGTTAATGGTATTATAATTTCAAATTTATAATTTCACAAAATAAGTGATTGAATTCATGACCAAACTTATTGATTTTACTATAATATTAGTAAAATAATCATTCAATAATTAAATAAAAATTTAGAATTAAATCAATCCCAGAAAAACTGTCACTCTACATAGCAATCTATTTTCGAATCTTGTAAGTTATACTATGGCAACTCTAGAAATCTACTACTTTACATAAAGTTTTTCAAATATTTGATTCATTTTATACATATAAAACATTACTAGGACATTGCACGACTTTGTCATATTGTGACAGAATTGAAGCAGAGCTTACAGGAAAGAAGAAATCCTTGCACCTGTTAAGCACAGAAGAGGCAATTCTTGTATAGTACCTGATGGATGCAAACTGGTAAACTTTGCAATTGCCACTACAAAAGAGACCTGAGAAAGTTAAGCAATTTGTTCCTGGATTTTTTACATTTAAATAGATCCATATTACATTTCTGGATTCCTCATCTCAATTAATGAAAAATGGCAAAGTTTAATCAAAATAATCTCATTAAATTTAGAGAACAAACTGCATTCTGTAAGCCCATACAAGACGTGATAGTGACTGTAAAACATTGCACAACAAAGTTGCATGATTTGTGCGATATCGCTTTGTTGCATATGCTCATGAAACAACCTTATACAGTAGAGCATCGATTATCCGACCCCCGATTAACTGTCACCTTGGTTAACTGACTGTGTTCTAGTCGGCAAATTCAAATGTCTGCTAGTGATGTGGCGCTACAATATTTGGCTATGTCTTGGCTACTTTAATATTATTTTTACGTGTTTTAGCTGGCAACACTGGATCGACCATGAAAGGGAGCCAGTATTTAGACAAGGCTTAATTTTCTAATTTTTAACGATACAATAGAGATGATTATTATTTTTAAAAAAAATTTGATAGGCTTAACATGGAGGAAAATTCAACACAAAGTAAGTTAATAGTGATATACTAATATACTAATTACATGGGATATAATAATATACTACACTAATAATGGATTTTTTCATACTTTTCGGTTATCCGACCAACCCCAGTCCCCAATTGAGTTGGATAATCGATGCTCTACTGTATTTCGAAAATGAAGTCATGCATCCTTTTTTTTTTTTTTTTGAATTTTTGAACTCTGCATCCAATTAATGGAAAATGGCAAAGTTTAATCAAAATTGATTGAATGGATTTTGACAACAACCATAATTCTGTAAGCCTCATAAAAGAAGCCTCGCTAATGCTCCACTTCAATTATTCATGATATGCCAATAGCAATCAACATAACTAATTAGTCACAGAATATTGACAATTAATGATCAACTAAGATCAATTGTTTCTTTGCAAATTACTACAGGGAACAAAATCAATCTAGCACTAGAAAAAAAATCCAACAACAAGTTGTGTAACCATCCTGGCAACAACATTTAAAACTATATGTGGTGCCATCTGTTATGATATTTTATTAAAAAACTATTTAAATAATTAATTACAGTGGGTGATCAGTTAACGAACATAATCCATTCCAAGACTTTGTTCGTTAACCGATTATTGATTTACCATACGTTTTTATGGGAATTTAATTAATTCATTCCGGAGACTCCAAAAAATAAAAAATATATACTTTATTACATTTATTTATATGTAATAGTAAGAATACATATATATGCAGTCTTGCATTTTTATTAGTCATGTTTTTTCCATTTGTGGGGGTTAAAGAATCTGCCCAATGTCAATTGCTTTTCTCTTTTCTTTCAGATTTTTCGGAAGTAATTAATAGTATTAAAATTATAGAGATCCCCAACCCCATTAACCCTATTCCGGTTTGGATGCCACTTGGATGATCGTTGTTCTGACATCCTCCCACTTCTTCAAAAGATCTTTAGTAGCAGATGTTGACATTGGTCCTCTTTCGTCTTCCTCTTTTAAAAAAAAAAACACATCTTGCTGAGTTTCTTGGTACTCTTCATTTTAGAGTTCTTGGAATTCTGTCATCAGATCAGTTTCAGGTTCCATTATGAGCTCTAAAATGCTCTATATTTCTCAGATGTGATTTTCATTACTCCATTAGCAGCTTGAGACTTCTTGATATATCTTTCTTAGCTAAGATTGTGCCTACTGTAGATCTGTTCAAGCCTACTGTAGGAATGTTCAAATCTGATGCCTAGCAGCATCAGACATTTTGTGCCCACTCTCTACCTTGGCTATTATGTCTTACTTGGTTTCTACGGTGAGCACAGTTCTTGACACTACTCTTTTTAGGCATCATAATATTATCAGTTTCTTTTTTAAATAAAAAGTTCAGAAAATCACTTACAAAAATTCAGAGAACAGAAATCAACTAGCCCACAAAAAATAATTTAAATGCAAGGCCCAGATGAAATTCGAAATTTGGTATTAAAACGTTAATGAATATCCGATGGGACAGTTAAACTTTCACCTTTTGTAAATAAACTTCAATGCTAAACTTAACAAGTGTCTGTCCGACAGTCTCAAGAAAACTATAAAAAATTATTTGTCAGAAAGATAAACAAAAAGCTGGAATTATTGATACAAGGGAGAGTTTCAAAATTCAGAGGAATATTATACTATCCGATCAGTATAGGGTTGAGTGTCGATGTTGACATCTCCCGCACTCTGAAAGGTTTCGAATTGTTACCTGAACACAAGGAAAAATCAATTGGTATTCGTTATTTTCCATCGCTTCTTTTTATGTTTGTTCAGTAAAGTGTTTGTTATCCAATCATAAAAATCTTTCGCTAAAGTATTCGTTATCCAAACTGTTCGTTAACCGATCACCCATTGTATTATAAAATAGCAAACAGCTTAATTTTGATGGTAAAGACAAGTTTTGTAAAAAATTATAAATGCTAATAACGAGTAAAATCATTTAGTGCAACCCTACTCAAGATGTCACACATAACCACTTGTCTATCTCCCCACCCCTTCAACCTTTAATTAAAAAACAAAATTTAATAGCCTCAATCCCCAGTAAACAAATCTCCCTGCAAAATTTCAGAAATTTTCTACAAAAAGTATAAGAGTTATTCAGCTTCAAAGAGAATGAACAAAATTGCACACACACACACACACACACACAAGCATCCATACATACAGAAAAAATACCCAATTTTTGTTTGCATTTCACAACGTTTCAAGGTCCCATGTCCAAAAATGTAAAAATCGTGGAGGGTGTTTTTTGACCAATTGCCATACTTTCCCATTGTTAAAAATAAGAGCCAGAAATATATTGAAAAAAAAAAAATTATTATTTTATGCACTTTCTAACAAGCAAAATGATATACTGTATTTACTCGCATATAGGACAAGGTGTGACTTTAAAGATCAAATTAAGAAAAATTAGATTTATTAATACAATTCTAATTTTATTTCATTTAATCACAAATAAAATATCAAATGCATGTAAATGCACACATTGTCCCACAAAAATTACAAGCATTTTAAACTTTAAGGAAAAATCTTGTAAAATCAACAACATAATTTGTTCATGTAAAGCTGGACAATTGGAAACCGTTTTTGTCAATTCTTATTAATAATCAAATCCACTCTCTGTCAATTACACTTGTTTTCTCCAAATTCTGATTTCCGAATAATCATCTGTTTTCACATGGGAATGGATTAAAACTTATATCAGGTTTTCGTATGATTTTGGAATTTAATTCAAAAGCTTTGCTTTTCCTATTGCTATTCATCGCTACTCCTGACATTACACAAGGACGATATAAACGACTCAGATAAAATACTTTTATTTTTAAACACAAGAGGGTGAGCATCCAGTAAAAAATGCGAATACACGGTTCACAAAAATTATTACAAAAACGCAAAGAATCCTTTGCTTGCACATATAGGACAACCTAGGTTTTTGAAGCAGTAAAAAATGAATAAAAACCTCGTCTTATATGCAAGAAAATACAGTAATACCTCGACTTACGCAAACCCAGAGTTACGCGATTTTCAAATCGCGTCGATTCGTCTTTTGTTTCAGCGCCACTCAACTTCTGATTACACACTCCCCCCCACACCTATTGTTCGGCTTACATGTTCGGACGTGTCGCACAGAATCAACATATAGCTACAATTTATTTTGTGTTATTTATTTCTGTGTTTGTTATATCTACGGAGACTTGAGAGACTCTATGTGGTGATTTCTTGNCCGTTTTGCACAGGTTTTACTGTAATTAGTTTCTATATTAAACAATGGTATTTAGTTCGTGTAATTTTCTCTGTATTATCGAATCAAGTAATTTACTGAACATGATCTTCTCGGAGGTCGAGAGAGGATCGGACCACTTAATTTCTCGAGGCCTCAGTGAGAATAATATGTACATAACGAAACGTCGAAAATCCGAATTGGGCCATCGAAAAATAGATAAAGTACTAACACTTTCAATGGTGGCTTCGTTGTTGATGATCTTTCGGTGGTTTGGTTTATCTGTATACGGCAACGCGACACTTGGACCATCTCCTGGGAGGACTTTTATGGGAAACTGGCCCTTATTTAGATGTTACAAACGTGAAAAAAACCCTGAGAACTCCACGTGGCCAACCCGTCGACAAGGCGCGATCCCACTACCAATGTTCAGTGGTCTTATCCACTCGGGCACTGATAGGGTATAGTTTGCGCTTTGAACAAGCAATTATTTTTTGTGATATCGTCACAATGCCGGGTTGCAATTTTTAATCATCTTTTAACTTAAAAAAATCACGCGAATTCCGATCAAGAACGGAAGTTCGTATTAGTTAATTAGGAGCCGAGTGGATAAAACCACCGAACACTGGTAATCGGTCGTGGCTTCGCGCGGGTTGTCCACGTGGAGTTTTGTGGGTTTACTTCATGTTAGTAACATCTAAAAAGGGCCAGTTTCCCATAAAAGACCTCCCGGGAGGCATTCCCTCTAAGCAGATCGCCCATGTTTCGCATTGCCGCAATGGAATAAATTCAAATCCTGGCCTCTTGCCCTCGTACATCATACTTCTCCTGATAACAATTGAGTCATGCCGGTCATCTGACTCCATACTCGAGAAAATTTCAATGGTTAACTGACTTTAGAACACATTTTATGTACTTCTAAAGGGCATTATTTAAACATTTGCTCCTTTATCTTACTGAAAAAAACATTAAAAAATCTCACAGAATAAATCACAAAAAATAAAATTTAAGAATCATTTTATATGTTTACGTATTTAGACAGTTTTTTATACACTTATATAAACTTTTAAACTTAAAATATATACGTTTTTACTTATATTATGAATAGAAAATACATTTTTATACTTTAAAACGAAGAGAACGTTTAAATATTCTTCAACGAGTAATAAAAATATTCCGTATTTAACTGGAGGAGTCGAAAGATTCAGGTGAAACCGATGAGAAATTGAAAGATGTTCTACTCGATGACGTAGTAATGACGCGAAACGTAGTGTTTGGCNTATAAGCGTATAAAAAACTGTCTAAATACGTAAACATATAAAATGATTCTTAAATTTTATTTTTTGTGATTTATTCTGTGAGATTTTTTAATGTTTTTTTAGTAAAATAAAGGAGCAAATGTCTAAATAATGCAGTTTAGAAGTACATAAAATGTGTTCTAAAGTCAGTTAACCATTGAAATTTTCTCGAGTATGGAGTCAGTTAGATGACCGGCATGACTCAATTGTTGTCAGGAGAAGTATGATGTACGGGGACAAGACACTACTACGCTTTGAGGCTAGGATTTGAATTTATTCCATTGCGGCAATGAGACACATGGGCGATCTGTTTAGAGGGAATGCCTCCCGGGAGGTCTTTTATGGGAAACTGGCCCTTTTTAGGTGTTACTAACATGAAGTAAACCCACAAAACTCCACGTGGACAATCCGCGCGAAACCACGACCGATTACCAGTGTTCGGTGGTTTTATCCACTCGGCTCCTAATTAACTAATACGAACTTCCGTTCTTGATCAGAATTCGCGTGATTTTTTTTAAGTTAAAAGATGATTAAAAATTGCAACCCGACATTGTGACGATATCACAAAAAATAATTGCTTGTTCAAAGCGCAAAGTATACCCTACCAGTGCCCGAGTGGATAAGACTACTGAACACTGGTAGTGGGATCGCGCCTTGTCGACGGGTTGGCCACGTGGAGTTCTCCAGGTTTTCTTCACGTTTGTAACATCTAAATAAGGTCCAGTTTCCCATAAAAGTCCTCCCGGGAGATGGTCCAAGTGTCGCGTTGCCGTATACAGATAAACCAAACCACCGAAAGTTCATCAACAACGAAGCCACCATTGAAAGTGTTAGTATTTTATCTATTTTTCGATGGCCCAATTCGGATTTTCGACGTTTCGTTATGTACATATTATTCTCCCAGTTTCGACTCCACCCCGTGGGCACTAAGACAAACTTTTAATCATATCCATCATGGGTTCGTGGCCTCACAAAGAGGCGGCCAGACGGGGAGGGATGGGGCTCGATATATACTGGACAGATCATCCCTCCCAAGAAATTTCCGATCATCTCGATTCCCCAATCAACCCGCATTTACGATCGATATTCATAAGTTACATATAACACACGAAAACACACCACAGTTAACAGATTTTTGGGTCACTCTGTATTTTCTTATAATTCGCTGGAAATTATATTAATTTTCATTTGAAAAAAAATGATAAAAATAAGTTTATACAATTTAATAAAAATATGTAAATTATTTATTAAATTATTTATTTTTTAAAGATGGAATAATAAAATATAAAACGTTTACACGAATATCTAATAAAAATTTCAAATATAATATTTTAAATAATTTATATTTTTGAAATGCAAAAACACGAATAGATAATTTAAATAATTTATATAAATCAATATTTATTTTAAATAACATTTATATATGTATTAATTTATTCTGTTTCTAAGTATTTATCAACTTATAAAATGAAATAAAATTGTATAATAGTAGACCCCCCTATAACACTGTTGATAATTCCGTGTTATATGAATTCCATGTTGTACGAGTCACTTAGATTTTACAAATACGTGTGCCAGGCAGTGAACGGCTCACGTATTTGTAAAATCTAAGTGACTCGTACAACATGGAATTCATATAACACGGAATTATCAACAGTGTTATAGGGGGGTCTACTTGTATACAATTTTATTTCATTTTATAAGTTGATAAATACTTAGAAACAGAATAAATTAATACATATATAAATGTTATTTAAAATAAATATTGATTTATATAAATTATTTAAATTATCTATTCGTGTTTTTGCATTTCAAAAATATAAATTATTTAAAATATTATATTTGAAATTTTTATTAGATATTCGTGTAAACGTTTTATATTTTATTATTCCATCTTTAAAAAATAAATAATTTAATAAATAATTTACATATTTTTATTAAATTGTATAAACTTATTTTTATCATTTTTTTTCAAATGAAAATTAATATAATTTCCAGCGAATTATAAGAAAATACAGAGTGACCCAAAAATCTGTTAACTGTGGTGTGTTTTCGTGTGTTATATGTAACTTATGAATATCGATCGTAAATGCGGGTTGATTGGGGAATCGAGATGATCGGAAATTTCTTGGGAGGGATGATCTGTCCAGTATATATCGAGCCCCATCCCTCCCCGTCTGGCCGCCTCTTTGTGAGGCCACGAACCCATGATGGATATGATTAAAAGTTTGTCTTAGTGCCCACGGGGTGGAGTCGAAACTGGGAGAATAATATGTACATAACGAAACGTCGAAAATCCGAATTGGGCCATCGAAAAATAGATAAAATACTAACACTTTCAATGGTGGCTTCGTTGTTGATGAACTTTCGGTGGTTTGGTTTATCTGTATACGGCAACGCGACACTTGGACCATCTCCCGGGAGGACTTTTATGGGAAACTGGACCTTATTTAGATGTTACAAACGTGAAGAAAACCTGGAGAACTCCACGTGGCCAACCCGTCGACAAGGCGCGATCCCACTACCAGTGTTCAGTAGTCTTATCCACTCGGGCACTGGTAGGGTATACTTTGCGCTTTGAACAAGCAATTATTTTTTGTGATATCGTCACAATGTCGGGTTGCAATTTTTAATCATCTTTTAACTTAAAAAAAATCACGCGAATTCTGATCAAGAACGGAAGTTCGTATTAGTTAATTAGGAGCCGAGTGGATAAAACCACCGAACACTGGTAATCGGTCGTGGTTTCGCGCGGATTGTCCACGTGGAGTTTTGTGGGTTTACTTCATGTTAGTAACACCTAAAAAGGGCCAGTTTCCCATAAAAGACCTCCCGGGAGGCATTCCCTCTAAACAGATCGCCCATGTGTCTCATTGCCGCAATGGAATAAATTCAAATCCTAGCCTCAAAGCGTAGTAGTGTCTTGTCCCCGTACATCATACTTCTCCTGACAACAATTGAGTCATGCCGGTCATCTAACTGACTCCATACTCGAGAAAATTTCAATGGTTAACTGACTTTAGAACACATTTTATGTACTTCTAAACTGCATTATTTAGACATTTGCTCCTTTATTTTACTAAAAAAACATTAAAAAATCTCACAGAATAAATCACAAAAAATAAAATTTAAGAATCATTTTATATGTTTACGTATTTAGACAGTTTTTTATACACTTATATAAACTTTTAAACTTAAAATATATACGTTTTTACTTATATTATGAATAGAAAATACATTTTTATACTTTAAAACGAAGAGAACGTTTAAATATTCTTCAACGAGTAATAAAAATATTCCGTATTTAACTGGAGGAGTCGAAAGATTCAGGTGAAACCGATGAGAAATTGAAAGATGTTCTACTCGATGACGTAGTAATGACGCGAAACGTAGTGTTTGGCGTCATTATCGCGTCATATTTGAAAGTACTTAAAAATATTACTTTCGAAATTGTTTTTCTAGCAGTTTTCTATGTATTTTTAGTATTTATACGATAAAATTCCGAATAATACATAAATAAGTATTTACTTTATGAATTATTAATGACGTCATATAAGAGAAAACAGTAAGATAATCTTTTTTTTATGAAATTTTTAAAATTTTAAAATTGGTTTCATCTCTAAATTTTTACAAATTTCTTTCAAACGTTTTTATTTTTATAAAGTTTTAAAAAATATATCAAAAACAAGAAGAGGAGACCCAAAAGTAAGTTAACCATTGCAAACAAAGACTAAACTATTAGCGTATCTTATACGAATACTTATAATAAAGGCATCTAACGTTATTATTATTTTCTATTTGAAATAATAAATAATAAAAGAAAGAAAAATGATTCGGAGTTGTTAACTGACTTATGAACCAGCCTGATTCATTTTCAACCAGGTAAGGCGATTAACTGACTTTTGGGACACACTCTTTCATCTTCAACGAGGTAGGGTGGTTAACCGACTTTTAGGCCACCTTCGAAGAGGAAGAGTGGTTAAGCTACTTTTGGGACACTCTCTTTCGTATTTTTTTAACCAGACAGGTCGATCCAAAAGTCAGTCAACCGCTTGGAAGACTTAAAATCGCCGCCCGACGCCATGTAAAAGAATCAAGAGAATCTTCTTCGAATTTCCTCGAATCTATCGATTATTCACTAAAGTTTAAATTCAATTTTCCGCGTCTGTACTTTTCGTAAAATGGTTCCTTAATGCAGAACTAAATCCAATTATGAAAAATAAATGTTAAAATCGAATGACATTGAAGTGACATATATTTTTTGAATTTAAAATCTCCTCGTAAAAAAAAATATAATTACATCGAATTAATATTACATAATTAATTAAAGAAGGTTTATAGGAGCTGCGATTTTCAAATTTTACCCTTTACTGTCTCCGTCTGTCCGTCCGTTTGATTTATTTGTTTACTTCAACGAGACACGTGGGTGATCTGTCCGGGGGGATTTCCTACGGGAACACGGCCCCTATTTAGAAACGTGAAGAAAACACGGAAAATTCCAGTGTTTTCGGATGATTTTTAGCTTGTGCCTTTAAAATAAAAATGTTAATTACAGTAAAACCTGTGTAAGCCGGACTCGCACGGCACCGTATATTTTTTCCGGCTATGGCAGGCTCCCATTTGAAAAGGGCTTTTTCTTTAACACACAAAATCGCCCCATTCCGAATAAATTTTCCATTTAAGCAGGTTTCCGTTTTATTCAGGTTCCGTTTTGCACAGGTTTTACTGTAATTAGTTTCTATATTAAACAATGGTATTTAGTTCGTGTAATTTTCTCTGTATTATCGAATCAAGTAATTTACTGAACATGATCTTCTCGGAGGTCGAGAGAGGATCGGACCACTTAATTTCTCGAGGCCTCAGTGTATAAAAAAAACTATTTATAAAATATAATAAAACATTTTACTACTAATAAAGATTTCTGCCCTTAATACAAGAAATTCAATGGAATTAATAATTTGTAACAAATGTTTTAAGGTCTCACAGATGTGGCTGCTACATAGGAGGCGTAAGGCGTGGGCGACGTGGGCCACCGCCTACGGCCTCGCTGTCCGAGGGGCCTCGCGCTTCGAAGGTTTATGCATTTCATAAAAGCCGTAAACTCAACGAAACAATTTTACTCGTCATAAAACGATTGATGCTTTTATTTGTGTAGCAACATTTGCTGGCGTTGGGTTGCTATCGCGGGGAATCCTTGCCAGAAAGAGCTGGGGATTTCCCATTGTGTTTGTTTACGTTACTTTCACGATTCTCAACGGCTAGCCAATCAAAGTATCGCAGTAAAGTATCCAGTAAATAATGGAGTTAAAACTCGAATATTAAATATTAATCTCAGGACATTCTTTACACTTTGCGGTTGTCATAGCTGGAATCTGCTGTCGGTAGACGCAGTTAATTCTTCTGTGACAGCAAAAACATTTTTTGGTTTAATTCAGAAAATTTATTTGCTATCTTCAAGTTCCAGCAAACGCTGGGAATTAATCAAAGGCAAATTAAAGCTTACTACGAAGCCTTTATCAGACACAAGGGGAGAAAGCAGAATCGAGGCAGTGAAGGCCGTATTATTGCAATTTGATGTTGAATGCATCGAAAGCTTAAAAAATCAAACGGAACAATCAGACACACTCAGTGATTGTGATTCGGTTTTAAAGGAAATGATCCGTTTAGAATTTATCATATCGTTACATGTATGGTATGAGATATTATCGCGTGTTAATATCATAAGCAAATCTTTACAAGTCCATTTAAGCAATGCTCTTGAACATTTGCGTACGTTTTGTGACTGGATCAAAGAATATCGACAAACTGGATTCGAAAAATGCTTGTCTGATGCTCGTCAATTTATTGAGAATAGCAGTTATGAACTGCCAAAAGACTTTAAAAACGAAAGGGTAGCCGAAAAGAAAAGGATGTTCGATGATGAAGGCAGCGATCAACCTATACAGTCTCCCGAAAGCGGGTATGAAACAGATTTTTTTAACACCACGATTGATTCTATAATAAGCAATATGGATTCGGAATTTATGTCTTTAAATCAACATTTTGAAAATTTTGGTTTTTTCTACGATCTAAGGAGTTAAAAAATATTTCAAAAGAGCAAATATTAAAAAACTGTCAAGATTTACATTCAGTCCTGAGAGTGAGTGAGAGCAGTGACTTACAACCTTACGAATTATATGAAGAATTACAAACAATGATCCCAAATTTATCCAATTTCATTAAAGATGTGAAACAGCTGCTCCAATACATAACAGAAAATAACTTGAAAGAAATTTACCCAAATATTTACATTGCCGTTCGAATTTTTTTAACAATACCGGTAAGTACTGCCTACGCTGAAAGGAGCTTTTCAATATTAAAACTAATAAAAAATTATTTAAGAAATCCAATGGGTCAGGAAAGACTTTCAGGTTTGGCAGTTTTATCTATTGAAGCATATATAGGCCTAGTATCTAAGCTGAATTACGATACAATTATTAAGGAGTTCATAAGACTAAAAGCAGGAAATTTCTGTTTCTTTAATTTTTTTTTCTTTTTAATTTTTCTTTAATGTTAGTTAAAGACTATAGTTTGCATTTTTAGGAATCAAAATTTGACAGTTTCGACTGCTTTTTATTTTATAAAATCCGTCTTCTTGCGCCAACAGAAGGCCTCGCGAAATGTACCTTGCCCACATCAAATTTAGGTCTTACCCCGCCGCTGGGCTGCTAGCTGTATAACAGAAATCCAAGAAGACAGCAGGACATCTTTGATAAATCCATCAGGGCCTCTTTGGTAAAGTTAGTAGGTCTCCTTTATATAGTCAGCAGGGTATCTTTGATAGAACCAGCAGGCAGTGCCGTATCTAGGCAGGTGCAACAGATGCACCCGCACAGGGCCCACTTGAAAGGGGGACCCAAAATGCATGTATTTATTTTATTATTTTCCCAAACTAATTATTAAGGGGCCTAAGTGCAAATTCTTGCACAGGGTACAGGAATGGCTAGTTACGGCACTGCCAGCAGGTATATTTGATAGAGCCAGCAGGGTCTCTTTGGTAAAACTAGCAGGGCCTCTTTGGTAAAACTAGCAGGGCCTCTTTGATAAAACTAGCAGGGCCTCTTTAAGAGTCAGCAAAGTCTATTTGATAGAGCCAGTAGGGCCATTTGACCAGACTTTATTTTAGGGGCCACGGAGTAATATGGCCCTACATTTTCTGATAGGATCAAATATAGAGGAAAAGGTGGTATTATGGAACCCCTCCATTTCAAACTGATAATAAAGGCGAACCNTTTATTTTCTTTTTAATACTTTAATTTTTATTTCTGAAGAAGGCAATTATTGAATTAATAATATAAGTAATTTTGTAAAATCTTTATATTAAAAGTTTTATAACCAGCTCTGGAGCAACTTCTGAAGTATTTACTCGTAATAATTATATAGACTGTAGCTTTGAATTATTAATGGTTCATTTTCAAACATGTAAACTTCTATATTCTTATTGAATCTACATTCTTATTCATCAGGACAAAAAGTAAGTTAATAGTTATAATAATTGTAGATTAATTGAGATGAAATGTTCTTCAAGACCCAAATGTGTCACATCACAGTGAACTTTCTTTTAAATAAAATAACAAATTGATTTAAACACAGAACATCATTTATATTTTGTATTCAATTTCAATTTAGAAACTCAGTACAGAAAACTAGGAATTTAAAAAGAATAAACTTATTTAGCATGTTTTTGTCATGATAATAAGGTAGAGCCTCAATTATCTGCGTCCCAATTAACAAGATTTTGCACTAAAAAAGACAAACCTGTAATCAAAAATACTACTTAAATGATAACACCTTTTACAAAATGATTTGTTTCTGTTACCTTTTATCATTTAGCTTCAATGTATGACAAACCATTCATGTTAAAATGCAACTACAATAACATATACTTTTATTCTTAAAACTATTATTATTTTAAACGTAAAACCATTCTTAAGCATATTAGCTGAAATAAATGATGTAAAAAAATATCCTTATATATGATTAAATTCACTATAAAAAGAGGCTTAAGTGATAAACTGCATAAATGTTTTGTATTTGTAATTTTTAATCCGAAATTGCCTTCACTGTCCATTTTATCTGAGATTTACTTTTCCAGCTGTTATATATACATAAGAGAAAATATTGAAATTGTGACAAATTTGACCCTGGTTTCTTCAGACCTCCTAAACCCAAAAACGTAAAATTAAAAAAAAAATTCTATGGATGTTTACATGTGTTCGCATCTGTTTTCTTCAATATCTCAGGATTGAGTAAAGATTAATAAATTATATTTGACACAGTAGTTCATGTATAAGAGGCATTGATGCTATTAAATTTTGGTTGAGAAAGGTTGAGGAGATAAAGAGATAGAAGTTGGTCATGTATCAAATCTCGCATGGTATCAGACTTAATGAAGATTTTACTTATTGTTAGTTAGCATTTACAATTTTTTATAAAATTGTAATGCTAATAATGTAATGCAGATGATACCTCGTGCAGTTTTAAATATTGTTGCCAGGTAAATTATGCAACTTGTTTTTGGATTTTTGTGAGTAGTTTTATATTTTTGAAATCAATAAAGTAAATTGCAAAAAGAAGCCAAGACTTATTTTACTTTAAACAAGAAAGTGTAAGTTCTAGTTTGAAGAAATAGAAACACCTGCCTATAGTTTTCAGAGAATTTTCTATTTGAGAAGTGTCTCTTGAAGAGGATGAAAATGTTAGTATTATTAAGAAAATACTTGCTAGAAGAAATGTTAAAGCACTAGGTAATTATTAGTTATCTCAGTTCCAGCTTCTGGGATGTCTTTAAATTTTGTATTTTTTTTTTTTTTAATTTATTCAATCTCAGCTACAACCAATATGCCAGTGAATGGTTTAATAATCTTTCACTGAAACATCTAGCAATATAATAAGCAGGCAGAAACAGTGCTATATTGGCATTTGCAGGCTTATTTTGTCAAAATAACTTTTGGTTAATACAGATTAGTAGTAAAAAAACATTAAGTTTAATAATATAACTATAGAGATGGCCATATTGCTTTGTCACAGCTCACCATATCCACAGTCCAATCAGTGCAATGCACGTCAGTCACTACACCGACAAATTTGTCAGTGAATATTGGAACATATTTTAGTACAGTACTCTTCATCAATATGCAATTAGATGCATATTGGAATGTACACTATGTCCCTGAAAGCCTGGCATTTGGGCATCTGGCAAGTGAGTGATAAGGGATGGGCCAAACACATCCAGAGCAGACAACCCATGAAAAATTCTCAGGGTTTCTTGTCTGGATTTGATCCTAAATCCCCCAAAGTGATAAGACATGCCTTAACCACCTCAACCATCTGGCCACAATAAGTACTTTCAACATAGCAACATTGTAATAAAAAACTAAATGTACGTAATTTAGTTTTTTAAAATAATTTATATTTCCAAACATGTACCAGTGACACTCTAAAGCTCTCAGATTGTTAATATTTAAAGATTTCATTCAAATAAAAGGTAAGATGGGAACTCTGAACGAAGTATTTGCTATCCCTCATACAAACAAACAAGTCAAAGGAACCACACTCATACATGCAATCCTTCACGAGATCGCCTCCAAGGATCAGTTTTTCCCACGTACCAGTACTACTGTCTATTCTCCACGCTCTGCATCAGTTGAGAATCACCATCACTTGCCTCAACCGACACTCCATACGTAATTGGGCACCAAGGTGCAAACATGCTTGCACCTCGGGCAGTGTGGTGGGCTCGCCCCCACACAGGTGCCAAACCTATACGGTTCGAGTCCACCACATCACCTGAAACTATATAATATCAAGTACTCCACAAACAGTTATGTGGACCACTCAAAACAGGCATAGTCGCACAGGCCAAATAGTTAAACGCAACAGTCAGCAGAGCTACACAACTTCTGGAATTAGGCCAATTTCGAGGGTTCACATCTCGCCAAGAGTCGCATGTAAAGATACAGTTCCTTTGACTTTTTTGCTCCTATGGGAATGGTCAACAGCTCTGTTAAGGTTCCAACAGTCTCATTCAGAGGCGTAACTGTACCCAAATGAAGTATAATCTATTATTATTTAAATAATAAAAGTTGCAACAACCAAAGTTTCATGTTTACCTTATCACCTCTAAACATGGTCCATATCACAGGTTCAACTAAATAGTCTTTCCTTTTATCACCAGGAAGATTATCTCTTTTAAATTCATCGGTCCATACTCTGTGCATATCGTAATACAATTTGTCTTCGTCCCTCTTGATGATCTTCTGACGGTATTGAGGACCGGGAGGAGGTTTCCAATCTATCCATTCCGTGCATCTTTTTATGTATCGCTCGGGAAAATTTGAATAGTCTTTCGGTAATTTAGATGCACAAAACAATAATCTCGTTAGTTTCATTACTCGACTGCCAAGCTTTCGATTTCAAAACAATTTTAACGAACCGACGACACAGATTTTAAACTAAAAACAAGCGGCCATTTTGAAATCGCTACAGTGTTGCCAAATCGTTAAAAACTATTCTAGAAATTTGAGTTCGAGATTATAGTAATTATAGGCGCGTTCAGTAAATAAATTTGGGTGATGGCCGGGTGGTGCTATCGATCTGACGGGGCCGAAATCGAATCCGGACGGATCGGAAAAATCTCATGAATTTTTTGGTGGGAAGACCGTCCGGATGTGCCTAGCCCCGTTCTTCACTATCTGGCCGAACGCATAATGGGCTTGTTTAAAATGCCTTCTTAGTGCCCACAGGGCGGAAAGAATTAAAAAGAAACATTTGGATGTCATTACCAGTTTTTTAACCACACGGCAAATGCATAATATAATATAATTATAATATAGCAAGAATTACTGAACGATTAGTACGTGTTTTCAAAATGTCGGAAAAGCGACTCTTACAAAGTCTCGCTACGCTACTATTCCAAAAGAAGAATCCAAGATTGTTTAATATTTATATGACACTCGTGCGTTTTCAATTCTCTAAAATAATACTTCATCTAAAAGTAAAGGAAATTCGTACTCTTCATTATAAAATTGGTCACATAAGAGTAGTCATATTGTTACTTTGATAGAAAACTGACTTGTGAGTCTAAACACAGTGCACTTAGTTCATTTACTGAACTGAGTATGCACATTGAAGTACGAGTATGAAAAACGCGTAAAACGGTGCCAGTTATATCCGGATCGATCCACGAAAATTTCTGAGCTGACTCGTAATCGAACGTAAATTCCTGAGAGTCAGGCGAACTACAGAGTTTCCTAATATTGGGCCTTTATAATATACAGTGTCACACGTAAAACCGAGCCCATTCACCAATTGAGTAAATTCTTATCATCTTCATATCGGAAAAAAAAAATTTAGTTTTATTCACAAAACATAATGGAAACTTACAAAAGATGCTGGAATTAGCATTTGTTCGTCTGCGCAATTTTCTAAGAGGTGCAACCACACTTTAAACAATCTTACATAGAACATTGATATGGATAACCTAGATGCTTTTGCAAATGTTTTCCTTCAGCTCGTCTATCGTTCTGAAATGGTGCTCGTACACTTTTTCTTTAAAATAGATAAAAATCAGATGACGGTGAGTATGTGCAAGCCTAAGCAAACAGGGCACAGCGACAATCTTTGCTTATCGTGCATTCCTCCGTGAATGTTTCGGATATAACGGATTTTCCCGTATTCCGTAGTACAGAGATTGGTGTGGTATGTGGCGCCATCTTGTCGAAGAAAAATTTCTTGCTGGTATGCCGTCTACTTGGTAATAGACGTTTCGAAAAATCCGAAAATAAAAGTTTGTTGTTTACATTGACACAGAACATCGAGCCGGTGATTTGGCTGCTCCTAGACTCTGAACACTACGATTTTCTGATCACGAAGTTCATTCTTATGCAAAATGTGAGGATTTTTGGCAAATCAGTAAAGAGTGTTCTGGACATTCATAATTTCATGTGATAAAAAAAAACGGAAGCATTCTTCTTCTGTCACGAAATACAGCAGGGGATCAAAACTTTCAATTATCAGTATTTAGTGGTTTTATCCACTCTGCCATTGGTGGGAGACTTCAGAAAAAAGCTAAAATTTTAAAAAGTAATAGTTACTCAGGCAGGACTAAGTAAACATTATTATTACATATTACAATGTACTGTATTTAGTACTAATAATTCTGAATTTAATACATGTTTCATTTTTGGATCTTTCTGTCCTGTGGTCAGAAGCAGGATCTTTTTCCAAACCCATCGTGGGCCTGGCTCCCGAAACTCAACGTATTCGGGATAGATCGCACACGAAAGCTTTCTAGTTTGCATACTTGGATTCGATCCTGTATACTAGAGCGGAAGGACAACGCCTTAACCAACTTGGGTAAGCCGTCTGAAGGAATAATTACTTTAATGCATTTCTCTAACAAATAAGTTATGCATATTTTATGAATGCTTTGTTTTTCTGACGTAATCTGCACAGTATGTGATCTTTATTTATGTAATGTAATTTAGCTTCCTTTACGAAAAACATAGAGCCGCTTTATATTTTATATAGTTGCTTCTATGGCTGTAAAGAATAGCAATAAGATTATAAAACAAGACTTTTAGGTGTATAACAAAATAAAAATATGATTAGCATGGAACTACAAAATTCGATTTTAATGGGAGAAAGTAACTATATTGTTTACCTATTTTTATTACATACTCTAAAATATTTTATCCGTGTACAAATGTTTATTGTTCAAAACATTTCTTGTGTATAAAAATACAAGAAAAATAATTAAATTTACAAATGCTTTCATTGAATGCGCTTGATGGCCAAAGACGTCAGTCTATCGATCTGGAGGATCCTAGTTTGGGTCCCGACAGGTTCAAATTTTCGTGAATAGGTTGATCCCGATGTTTCCGGTCCATCCTTCACTTTCCGTTTCTCTTGATTTAATCCACAATGGACATGGTAGAAAGTTTTCTTAACCAACTTGTACTCGTGTACAAGGTATTTTATAGGTAGGATTTAGCTGCTGGATTTACTGTATTCTAACCTAACCATTAGTAATCCGGCAAAATCACTTATTCGGCATCCTATAGATTCCAATGATGCCGGATTATTGATTAACCTGTAAGTTTTAAATAATAAAAATGTTGATAGAAACTAAAATAATTATACAAGGAATACAACGAAATGAATGGTTTTAACATACTTTTGAAGCACTGTAAATGTGAGGGTGAAACAAATAACCATACTAACACACTACACTCACACATTCATACTCATATGCCATCGCTCACACTCACGCAAGCACAAATCGCTCACGCTCACACACGCGAAAAATATTGCACTGACATTAAAACTCACGCTAAAATTGTTCCCTATTCTTATTTAAAATATGCAGAAACAGAGAAAATTTTAAGCTGGTTTTATTTTATTGATCAACGTAAGAATAGTAGACCCCCCTATAACACTGTTGATAATTCCGTGTTATATGAATTCCATGTTGTACGAGTCACTTAGATTTTACAAATACGTGTGCCAGGCAGTGAACGGCTCACGTATTTGTAAAATCTAAGTGACTCGTACAACATGGAATTCATATAAAACGGAATTATCAACAGTGTTATGGGGGG